>NC_056741.1:1768214997-1768515548 GCF_019279795.1 Protopterus annectens | reverse complement strand
GTATTCTATTTGTGCACTCCAGTGCAGTGTTTTTTATTTTTATTTTTAATGCGTATTTGATTAACTAATATAGACCCGTGCATGCATGTGTATATGTGTATGTGAGAGTACATATATAAATGTCTGAGAATAATTCTTAAAATCTCAAAAGCAGTCTAGTAATTCTATTAGTGAACAATTCACACTATAGAGAAAGAAATATAAAGACTCTAGCAGCAAACTGTGAGAATCAACTTTTCTAAGCCAAACTGCCCCTAGGTGTAGATAACCTGCAGTGTCATAGAGGCAGCATGCCTGCAGTATTATAAACCACAAACTGCAAGGTGATGTACAAGCCAAAATTCACAGCTACAAGCAACCAGTTGTGAAGGAAAATAGTATACCTTCAATGTTCCATGCAGCCAAGTCTCAGGCCATACATTAGTCCAAGATATCCCACTGCACCAAGGTCAAAGTTAAAGGCAATGACAGGTATTCACAAACCACTGCATGTGTTCCAGACAGTACTGAATAGCTAAAACAAGTCAGACAAAATCCTCCAAATGTTTAAGACCAAAAGTGCCATGACCACTGCAGTTACAAAGACAAGCTTTTATGCAGGAGCTGACATCTTCAAGTAATTAGGCCAAAGGACTAGGAATGCCAGTACCTCTCTTGTGCCAGCCTGACAGATGGCAAACACCAGATTCATCCTCTTCAGCATGACATCTTTAAAAATAACTCTAGTCCTTTTTACCTCCAGTTCTCTGCTACTCCTGTTATATAGCCTCTCCTTATATAAAACTCCTCTTCAACACACTATTCCCCCACCCTGGCATGCCTCCACATATCTTACACCACATAATTCTCAACAATTTCTTATAGCTCCAACCCTTTCCTCCACCACTAATACAGACTATCACACACTCCAATTCCTTCCTCAGCTAACTACATCTCCAATCTCCCTTAGATTCACTAAGCTCCTATACAAGCTCTCCAAACTCCTTCATCACATAACTCACAGGTGACATCCATCCCAATCCTGGTCCCACATCAACCCATGGTTCAATACCCAGCTCATCTCGATTTAACCTTGCTCTACTCCATCAAATAAACAAATCATCCCTCCTCCTCTTCAATATAAATGTAAGGAGCATAGCCAACAAAACTCACAACCTACATGCTCTGCTATCCCACTATTACCCTGATACAGTTACTTTAACAGAAACATGGCTATAACCAGATATCAACAGTAATAAAATCACTGCTCCAGGCTACAATATCTTACAGAAAGATAGAATAAACAAAAAAGGGGGTGGTGTAGCTATCTTATATAAAGACCACCTAACACTTGAACTGCATGACTCCACCATCCCAGATATTGCAAATGCTGAATTAATTCTAGCTAAATTAACTATTAACTCCAGCAAACATATTAATATTATAGGTGGATACATCCCACCAGGCAACAACATTGCCATACTTGATAACTTACAACAATGGTGTTCCACATTTCTCCCTCAAGAGACCATCTTCACGGGGAACTTTAATATTGATTGGTTCCTCTGTTCCTATCCAACTCCAACAACACGCATTAACCTGTATGGCTTTGCCCAAGTCATCATATCTCCCAATAGGACCGATAAAACCTCTAAACATCAGTCCATACTTGACTGGATTCTAGTTAACTCTCCACACTTTATCATGCCACTCAGGCTACCTTCCTGCCAACCTGAGTGACCACAGCCCAACTTTTCTCCTAAGAGACTGCAACCATCCAACACATCAAACTTCCTTTCGTACAATTAGGAACAAAAAAAATTTCAATCCCAATAATTTTATCTCTGCCCAAAAAAAATTTTACTTGGAACAACTCAAACAACTGCCCTTGGATGAGGCAGTACTCTCCTTTAACAACACATTCCTTGATATACTCAACACCCAAGCACCACTTAGAAACATTAGAGGCAGATCCAATTATGCACCCTGGTTAACCAAAGAAACCAGATCCCTACTCAAAGCCAGAGATAAGGCCTGCTTACAGTTCCATAAGAACAAAGCCAGGACTACTAAACAACATTTCCTTGAACTTCAAAATAAAGTTAAAAAACTAATTAAAACTGACAAATCCAACTACTAAAACAATATCCAAACCAAACATCAGAATAATCCACAAACATTCTTGGCTGCAGTTAATAACTTATTGCAACCAGGTAAAACTAATTCTCCCACTCCAAAAACAGCTAACAACTATGAAAATGTGGCTTCTCAATTCAATACTTACTTCACAGAATCCCTTTATACCCTAGCTAACAACCAGACTAGGTCCAATCCTACCCCCCCTCCCAGAAACAAACCATAATATGCTTCCACAAAACACCACCAGCCAATTCAGGTTAAAACCAGTCCCTACCCATTACATCAAAACACTACTGAAAAAACTAAAACCAAGCACTTTAGCTGCTGATAATCTACCTGTAGAATATCTACAAATTACAGCAGAAGCTATTTCTTACCCTATAGCCATACTCATAAGTAGATCAATAACAGAAGCATATCTCCCCACTATCTGGAACATCTCCCACATTCTACCACTACACAAAGGCTGTAGCTCTTGTGAACTAACTATCACCCCATTGCCATTCTTTCACCCCTTTCTAAAATCCTTGAAAGAGGAGTACCCAGCATGGTTTTTGTCCTGCACATAGTATCATAACAGCCCTACTGCCCTGTACTGTCCTTTACAAACATAGTTAACCAACAGAGAAACAATTTCCAATTTGTATCAGCCATATTCCTTGACCTGTCAAAGGCCTTTGACATGGTCAACCACAGCAAACTCATTAGTATCCTTTTCTCCCATAACCTCAGCTATACTGCTATTACCTAGTTTCAAAGTTACTTAACAGACCATCAACAAGCTGTCCATTGGCAACAATCCTTCTCACACCTCCTCCCAGTCACCTTAGGGATCCCACAAGGCTCCATCCTTGGATCCCTTCTATTTTCTCTCTTTACCAATCAGCTTCACTCTGCCACTCCCCGTGCTACAGTGATTCAATATGCTGATGACTCCACTTTGATCAGCTGAGTCTCTGCCCTCTACGACATTCAAACCATCACCCAAGACTCCTTCTTATCTGTAGAAACCTGGTTAACCAACTCCTAACTAATACTAAATCCCAATAAAACAAAACTTCTGCCCCTCTAGGAGTACCTCCCCATTTGTAACTTTCCACATTTTCTCCAAAAACAAAACTATGATCACTTCAACTGCCCATACCAAACTGCTAGGGGTTGTAATTGACAATAACCTAAAATTTGATCTCCATTTACATCAAAAACTTCACAAGAAACTTGGCCTCCTATATAGAAATAACCAATTTCTAACAAGTAGTACAAAATTCACCATTGCCAGGATGCATCTTCTATCAACACTCCCATATGCATCCCTAATCTTAACCAACATATGTAAAACAGACCTTGCCAAACCTGAAGCCTGTTATAATATAGTCTTCAAATTTGCCACCAACATATCATATAAATCACATCACTGTTTATCCCTCAAGCAGCTTGATTGGCTTGAACTCCCTCAACTCCTACACCTTAATCAACTAACCTTAGCTCATAAAATCCTCCACCACCCTGAAAGTACACCAGCCCTCAAAGACATCATTCAATCCTACTCTGCTTCAAGAGCCCTCTGCTCTAACAAGAAGCTTCTACTACAAGTCACGAAAGCAAAAAACTCACCAGGCAAATCCCTTTTCTCCAACTATACTTCCAAGCTTTGGAACAGCCTGCCAAACTCACAAGTGACCATTCCCTTAACAGTACAGTTTAAAAAGCTCCTAAAAACCCACCTTGCAAACTCCTGTCTCTGTTCCTGCAGCCCCTCAGGATATGCCACTGCCCTGCCCCACTCTGCTCATTACCCTTCCTTCTACCCCTCCTTGCCTAACTGTGTATGACTACTTCGATAAGCATTGAGCTGACTGTACATTACTCCTTGTAAATAGTTATGATTATCACTACTACTGCCAAACTAGATGTCTATGGACATTCAAATGTTGTCATTGTTTAATTTCACTAACTTTGAATGTAACTACAAATACTCTGAGTGTGTTATATTTACAATGTTGCTATATTACCTACTGTTTTATTGTTATGATGTCCCTTATTACTACCGTCTTGTTACTTTGCTACTTTATGACTTGGAGCTTTTCTCCCGGGCCTCCACTAAAAAAGGACATATGTCCAGCTGGACTTTCCTGGTAAGCAAATGTAAAATAAATAAATGAATAAATAATAGGAAAGATCCAAATGTTAAAAAAGTTGCAATTTTGCAGCATGACACACTGTAAAACATCAAACATGGAGTGATATACGAATGAGTTCCACAGCTCCTAAGTATAGAAGCTCAGTGACACAACAGAAAGGCATCACAATACAAAAAACATAAAATATGTTGTATGTCAGGTACTCAAAGTCTAGATGCAAAAAAAAAGAAATCTATAAATCTGACCAATGATTGTTCAAAACAGTCCACTACTTGCATATTGCATTTTAAATTATGTCCATTTTCCTATCTTCTAACTTAGACATTATGTCAGTTGATAACTTTGTCCCTGGTTGTTAGATGTCTTACTTGGACACTCATTTGGCTAGGGAAGATAATAACATTGAATTCAGAAAGTAAAAAACAGGATTGGTGGTCACATGGCAATGTGGTAAGCAAACTATGCAAATTAATTAACTGCAGTAATCATTACATCGGGAATACCAGCTCTGCTGATACATCTAGATAAAGCCCCTACTATGACCCAGATAGCTAAGTTCAGCTAGTAGTAATTAATGTAACTGGAGGAGTTGGTGTGGGGGAGAATAAGAATGACAAAGCTTTGCCTGTCAGCTTCTGTTCGGTGGGGAAACATTCTTCTGTGTATATTTTCAGTGTCAGAATCCCTCATGGAGACTTCGGGAACACTAAATGTGTTGCAATGAAAAGGGCAATTGAGCATATCACATGTAGAGATATGGGTGCATCTTTCTATGATCTACTAGACATCCTCCTCTTGGAGACTGCAGCTCATCTCTGAGGAACCCAGGCCCTAAATGAAAGATCTCTGTCTCTCAGCATGGATACTGCACAACACTCAAGTAGGCTCATTGGTCACTCTGTGGGAATGAGTCAGCCAAAAGTTTCTCACATGTGGAAATAAACATTTGGGAGGGTCAGAGTGATGGCTGAATGGTAGAAGTGAGAAAGAAATATAGAGCAAAAAATATAATTACAGCAACTTATAAGGAATTACTATAACATATGGTGGAGGATACAGACAAGGCAATATATATCTCTTGCAAGATAAATACTTACATTTCAGTACTAGGAAAGCTGACAGATTAACTCCCAAAATATATAATTCCTCACATACAAGTTCAAAAACTGAGTTTAGGATAAGCAAATTTCAATGGACGTAATATATAAGACTAAAAGCAATAAAAATCTGTGATGTTTGTGACTTTATAGAAGTAAAAATGAATCATATGGAACTGTCAGCTGGAAAAAGTTGAGGTAGACAATAGCTGAACTATGCATTACAATTAAGTGTATTCTAAACTTATAAAGCTCATTAAGCATTTCTGAGATAAAGGTAAAAAAAAAAGAATGAAAAGCAAATGTTGCTACTAATGTACAAAGCATCAGCACAGTCCAGACGCAGGAAAAGATGTTTCAAAACAGAGACTATAGCACTGAAATAATTAAAAATAAAGAATAAGTAAGAATGACTGCAATGAGTAATGTCTATATATACTATCTACATACAGGAAAGTGCCCAGAAAGAGACAAAATGTGCAACTTGTAAAGTACAGAATAATTTTACAACTGTTTACAAAATTAAAAGTGAAAGTAATTTAAGACACAGAGGGACATATAATAAAAACAGAAAAGCATCAGGAGGCATAAGAACATAGTGCAGAAAAAGTTATGAATGAAAATTGGAAAAGTCAAATAAAACAAGAAGACGTTAACTTTAGAGTAACAGAAGGTAAACACATTAATACATTTGGGATCATCAGCAAACATTCTGAATTGCCACAATTTTTAATAAACAAAGCTCACTGTCATTGTTAAGAAAGGCATCAAATAAGGTATTTATTTGTATGTAATTTAAAATAACCAATTTGACTTTACTGTTGCATCAAAACTGCACTGAAACTAAAACAACAAACAGACAGGATCAGAATTTCATATACTTTTTGGAAACATCTGTTTTTAATGAGTACCACACAATGAATGTATCAAATCCAATACAAATGAAAGGACCTATAGTGCAAGTGAAGGAAAGTAAGCCCAAAGAACTGCTGAATAAATATTTACTTTATCTGAAGACAATGAAAAATTGGAAAATCATCAGGTCAAACTTTACCTGGTTCATTCTGTCACGCAAGTTGCAAAGTGACATATGAGGATTCCGTTTAGTCAGAGAACAATTGAGCAAGGTGAAATTTTAGAACAAGACACAGCTGAAAATGTTGTGAACTATCAGACTAAGGTTTCCTCCAGCTTGGAGCCTCCAACTGCAGCTTTCCTCCATCATTCAAACTAAAGAATCCAAATGAGGTAAGGATATGTCCAGATAAGTAAACATCTAATCAGGTCACAATGAGGGAGAGATATCTCACTTCAAAAGTAGATGACATAATAGTCAGATGAATGGAGAAAATGTGTTCAGGAAACTAGATCTCAAGTCAGACTACTGTCACCTTGAATTTCCATTTGACAGTAGGCCTATTACTATTTCTTCTATACACATTAGTCTTAAAACATGCAAGAGGAACATATTTAATGTCAGTTCTGCAATAGATATCTTCCAGCATGTAATATAGCAGTTATTGCAGGATATACTAGATGCTAAGAAACAATAACTACATGATAGGTATTGACAGGAGCAGAAGAGATCATGGTGAAGCTATATGAAGCATACTTAAGAAAATAAAAAGAATGTGGCCTTACACTGGATAGTGACAATGGTGAACTTCATTTCTACAGAGATTTTCTTTTCTCACAATATGTCACTGTTTTTTATGCTGTTTTTAATGAGTTACCACACAATGTTGTGTATTTCGGCTTTTCCCAGTTAGGGGTCGCCACAGCGGAACTCCGGTCCGCTAATGATTGGCAGTAGATTTTTACATGCTGAGTTGCCGGCCCTGATGCACAGCCCTCAATGAAGGTACGCCCATTCACGCATGTCTACACACAGAAGACGCTCTAGCTGAGAATTGAACAGAACAACGTCTTACTGTGAGACAACACTATTTATATATAGATAGATATAAATGTAAAGATATTAATAAAACTTTAAATGAAGAAAAGATATTACTCCAAGCAGTTTTGCATGTTAAACATGTAGTAGTTGTATTATTGATGGCTGTTATTATGAAAGCTATAGCTGCATACACACATATCAACTATATCAGTGATTAGCAGATGACAAATTCATCCATAAACTGGTTCCATTCCATCTTTCATTTGCAAAATGCAAGAACAGTTCCAGTGTTTGCAACAACTGCAATTTCAAGCTGCAGTTTCAGGGAAGGGTCCAAAACTCTGCCAATGGTTTGAAGTACAGAGTCAACAGTACATTCAGTATTTTTCATTTTCTGAAGGACAGAAACATGAAATGCTTTCACTGTTTTATAGACGTTATGTACAACTATGGAATAAGTGATGCCATACCATATTTTTCATCCAAATAAGTTGAGTATCAAACCCAACATGAATTTACTACAATATATTATTGTCATCCTCAAGAAGAGAATTACAGCTGACATATATTTTCTACACAAATTCTTTAGCTGCAGATGGCTTTGGCTGCCTGTTTACATACATATGCAGGTGTTTTATGATATCACAGTGCAGTAAACTCTCCCTTAACCGGCACCCATGGGGATTGGTAGATGTCGGTTAAGTGTAGTTTCCGGTTGCTTGAGAGATGCTTTGTGAGTTTTGATTGGCTTATATACCGGCATATGAGCCAATCAAAAATTGCAAAGTGGAGTGTCTTCTGTTCAATGTGGAACAGTGGGCTGTTCCGCATTGAACAGTAGAGGCTCCACATTGCCATTTCTGATTGGCTCATATGCCGGTATACAAGCCAATCAAAAATCACAAAGCAGAGCCACTTTTATTCAATGCAGAACAGCAGGGTGTTCCACCTTAAGTAAAAGTGGCTCTGCTTTGCAATTTTTGATTGGCTCATATGTTGGTATATGACCCAATCAAAAATGTCAGTTGCTTGGGAGTGTCAGTTGCTTGAGTTCCGGATAACTGGGACTTTACTGTACTGACTAATAACTGACTGCCTTTTGATTCTTTGTCCAGACCATTACAAGGTTTGCTTTCTGTGAATGGCAGTTCATATCCCTGGAAGTATAATGAAAGTGCAGGTCACAGGTCGAGCATTTTCTTTATAGCTTTAGATTGACTCAACCAATGAGTGAGAGGCATAATGGATAACTGTAAGCTGCTTTTACAACACATAATGCAAGCTCTTTCAGTGTCTTTTGTTGCTGTGTACTACTTGAAAATTTTCAATAAATATCAGATATAGGTTTATAGGTTCATAGGTTGGTACTACACTATCAGCCCTAGGACCTATACAAGCCTAGCCATAACAATTTCCTGGCTATTTCTTTCCACAGTATTTACTTCCCTGGACCTTCTACAGATGAGGTAATTTATTTCACAACTGATTTCACTCAAAGGTCCACTATGTGATTCAGGCAATCCATTCCAAAATGATCAGGACTGTAAAATCGTGGCAGTACAGAATTGCATTTACCAATAATTGCAGCATTGTCTGATGAATAGGCAGTGATATTATTGTTGGAGTGTTGAAGCTTTGTACAGTTTTTATAAGGCAGTTTTATTTTTATTTATTTTTCTTTTGTTTACTGAGTTTTGTCAAACAGAAGCTTGGGCAGAAAAGCCCTAACATATTACAAACACCTTTAAACAGACATTCAGTAAAATACATGAAGAGACATTAAGTAATATACATTAATAATTACTCATACATTTGTCAATTAGATTTAAATTCATATCAAGTAACGTGAACTATTACAGTATAAAAGGTACTTATGCATTAGTAGATGTTGAACATTGAGCATTTGAAGAGGTGTTTTAGTAAGTCTGACAAATAGATAATAGATCATGTGATTAGTGCTTAGAAATTCAAAGAAATGAAAGTAAGGGAAGGAGCTAGATAGGACAGAATATGTTAATACTGTAGTTAAGAGATGGGGTATAAATCAAGTTCCGAGACAATTATATATAATGCTAACATATGGTTTATATTAGAAGTATAGATCTGGGGGGAGTAGGATCAAAAATAATGTATATGGCTAGGAGATGCTAGTATAACTATTTAGATAGTAGTATGGACTGCTTGTGGGCTTTAGGATTCTGAATTAAGAGAAATGCTTTGACAATATGTCCACCTGAATATAACAGTGATATATAGGAGCTGTTTAATACTGCCTCAGCTGCTCCTGTCAAACCAAAAGGCATGTCAACCTCTTGTCTGGTCAAAAACTCCAGCCAGGATTACATGAAGTTTATTATCCCATATCAGTTCTTGATAGAGGAATGGTGAGGATGCAGGGAGTAGAGGTGGCGAAGGTGGATGAGTTTAAGTACTTGGGATCAACAGTACAGAGTAATGGTGAGCATGGAAGAGAGGTGAAGAAGAGAGTACAGGCAGGATGGAGTGGGTGGAGAAGAGTGTCAGGAGTGATTTGTGAAAGACGAGTACCTGTAAGAGTGAAAGTGAAGGTCTACAAGAGGGTAGTGAGACCAGCTATGTTATATGGGTTGGAGACAGTGGCATTGACAAAAAGGCAGGAGTCAGAGCTTGACATGGCAGAGTTGAAGATGTTAAGATTTGCACTGGGTGTGACAAGGATGGACAGGATTAGGAATAAGTATATTAGAGGGTCAGCCCAGGTTGGAAGGTTTGGAGACAAAGCCAGAGAGGCAAGATTACGTTGGTTTGGACATGTGCTGAGGAGGGATGCAGAGTATATTGGGAAAAAGATGCTAAGGATGAAGCTGCCAGGTAACAGGAAAAGAGGGAGGCCTAAGATAAGGTTTATGGATGTGGTGAGAGAGGACATGCAGGTGGTTGGTGTGACAGAGCAAGATGTAGAGGACAGGAAGGAATGGAAACAGTTGATCTGCTGTGGCAACCCCTAACGGAAACAGCCGAAAGAAGAAGAAGAAGTTCTTGATTTAGGTAAATGAATAAGATTTGCTGCTTCTGACATACTGCTTCCATAGCTTCTTGCTATTTTGGACCCAAGATATTTTATTCAGTGCATACAGCTTTTGTGTCTCCACAGCTCTTCTTCATCGTTCTGGATCAGTACGATGTTTCTTCAGCAGATGATCTCCAGTAGTAAAGATTAGGTTGCATTGTGCAAGTAGGACAAGAAATACTACTTCAGCTTTTATCATCTTCAAAGTTGCACTGGCATACCTCTCAACAGTTTTCTGGCAAATTAGTGGCAAATCATTAAAGATTGAAGTTAGAAAATAATGACAGACATTTGAGTTTCAGACTTCATATCTTTCAGAAAATCCATGCTAATGCAAAACATGTTATTCTATCAACTTTCTAAGTTTGTAAGAGCAATATTTAAAAAAAGTGTCCCTATTTTAGGGCCTTTGTCCCACTTTTATTTATGGCTTTGTCCAGATTTCTTGCTCTAAGTGGTTGAGAGGTATGCTGGACTGTTTTCGTAGGTAACAGGCATACAAGTTACTTTTTCTTCAAATACAACTGGCTTTATATTCATTTTGTCCTTTTCTGTATCTATGTGCCTCTGCAGATTGCAAAGTCTTCCATGGCCAGTATTAATGTCACTGTTACAGACTTTACTAAAGGCAAACCGTGCCTACTTTCCAATAGCCATTCAAATAATATCTTCCAAGCTACTTGGAAAGAATACAGTCTTCGTTTTTTCTTGACCTGACCTGCTTCTTGTAAAAAAAAAAAAAAAACAAAGCTGCTTCTAAATACGATGATAGCAGCTATAACATGATTGAAAAAAAATTATATTTTTCACCTTTTCCACCTTCCAGTTACATCTCTGCTTGTCTTTTTATTGGGTAATTGTTATAACCCTAGTCGTATTGCCTGTATTTGGTCATTGACTTGAAATGAAGACCATCTTCTTTTGTCCTCAAAATAATCTGACTGTACAAAAAATACTTAACCTTCTGTTAGTAAGATAACAGTAGTTATCTGGAAAATCACATTTTGCTACCTAAGAGATATGAATGCAAACAGCTGTTACTTCTTCCACATTTTCTTCGTACAAGCAACATTTCTGCTTGTCCTTCTGAATGAGTTTTCCTCGTGATCTGCAAAATTAAAGTGAATCATCATGATGCCTCTGATTAGTGTAAAATAGTGTAAAGCACACAAGAAGACATGTCATAGCCAGGCCAGCTAGTCACCAAGCTAAAGTCTTATGGTAACTGTCTTCAAAAGACTTTGACAGCATTCCTTTTAAACCAAATTTTTTAGCTAGACTGGGTTTCCCCAGCACACAAAATCAGCTAAATATGATCAGAGTGGAATAAGTAGTCCATACTAAAAAGAAAGCCATTACAGCATCAAAACATTTACTCCTATTTTCATACATGATAATGCTATACATTATTGATGGACATGATATGCAATGTCATGGTGGAAGACAGAAACTCATATGCACACATACACAGATACACACACACACACACACACACACACACACACACACACACACACACACACACACACACACACACACACGCACGCGTGCACACACACACACACACACACACACACACACACACACACACACACACACACACATACACACCACAAAACAAATATATCAGTCTCATTCACCTCTAATTCTATAAAGAAGTTCTACTCTGGATTGTGTTGAAAACATATAAAATGTATGGTTATGGCAGCTACATTTCTTTTTGCTACTTTTAACATCTGTTAAAATAACACAGATTTTCTATTCATGTCTAAATACATGCTGTAATATTACAGCTTATAACAAAAGCATATGAATTCTGTAATATTAAACACACACACACAGCAAACTTTGCTACAAAATGCAGCCTTTACAGGAAATTTGTGTTTGGGTCTTACATGCAAACAATGTATGGAAGACAGCGGCTCTCACACATTCACGTTACCCTTCCCTTTGTATCAGCTGCGAATGACAGATTCTAGTTATTTTAAAACATCTACAATGCAACTTAAAGGCAAGGTGCTCTGGAGTTTTGGAAATTATTCATTTGTATGTGTGTATGCATGTATTTTCTAATTGATCCATATAGATCAATTACAGGTTCAGCCCAGGTAAGTACCGTCAACAAAACAGTCTGAAATTTTTTGTACATTTGATGCTTAGTACTCATGCATATTAATTAGCAGATTGTCACACAGTTAGACTGCTCAGTACAGGAAGTATTTTATGTAAGTAAAAATACCTAAAAGCGATGATTGTACTGGGGAAATAAGGCCCACCTGGGGGTGTGGTGAGGCTTAAAGCCACTGGTGGAGGACATCTATAAAATCAGCATGTCAGGCATTATTATACTAAGGAAATTGTCTACCCGCAAAACTGTTTCATATTTGCTTTCATAAAATCAGTCTATACTTTTTTATACTTTTGATGCAAATTAGTTCCTCCACTTAACATTTCAAAGATGCTGTAGAATATGTAATTGTTGTTGGAAGAACTATTTTACATCCAAAATATAAGTTATTTAAGAATTTATTTCAAAACACACACACACACACACACACACACACACACACACACACACACACACACACACACACACACCTCTATACATTGAGACACATACACAAGCATATACATATAAACACACACAAATTTGCCTAGCAGTTGCAGCCACTGTCTCTTATTTGCCTCATTTATTTTCTGATAAATGCTGAGAGTTACAAATATCATAGTATCACAGTGGAATACTAGGCTGTCGATAAAAGGGACCTTTTTAAGCCTAGTCAAGCTTCCCAGTAAAATTTGCTTGGCTTTGGTTCCCAACGGTTTTGGGGGATATATATACTTGGGCATAGGTGACTGAATATTTATGATCTTTGTCTCTCTAGTAGAGACATAGGTTCCAGTGCAAGGGTGTATTTACAGTTCCTCATCTACTGATCCAGTTTTCACTTGAATAAGTGCAGGGAAGAACTCTGCTTCAAATGGATCTGTAGCCTGTTCCAGAGAAGGGGAACCTCACATACCTGTCACTCAAGCATGTCTTATTTATGTTTTATGTTGCAGGTAAGGGTTAGGTCCCTAGATCTGGTGTTCCTGATGTTACTTGTTTTATAGATGTACAACATGTCCATTAGAGCTGGATCAGGGGAATGCTTTGTAGGCCACCTGCAGCAGCCTGTAGGAGATTAAATATACAGTCAAGACATTGAGGCAGTCAGAATCAGACTTGTTTTCCACACTATGTATTCTTTTTTAGGAATCTCTGAGGATACTCTGGTTGTTGTACATGCCCGGCCAGACACATATTGAAGGGGGGGCATTGTATTCAATGATTGGTCTTATGAGAGCAGAGTAGAATGGAATATTGACATATTTGGATCCAGATGTCATATACCTGATTAAAAGTTGGCAATGTAGCATGATTTCCTCACTACAGTAGATCAAATGCCATATCACTGCTACTTGCATTCCCAAATCCCTGATTACAAAAGTGACTTTTAGGGGTGTATTGTCAATGTACTAGTTTGCTTGGGTGGTCATCTTTCTGAAAGATACTATGATGCACTTTGTGGCACTGAGTTTTAGACTATAACTGTGGCACAGTTATTAGTCTGGATCAGGCCTTCTTGAAGGATATTTATGTCTTGGGGAGATTCAGTGACTGCACCCATTTGCAATCGTTTGCAAACTTGGTCAATAAAACTACACATTCTAGTTTCATAATTCTTGCTGTTCTGAGGATATGTACTGATGATTATTTCTATCTAACACACACAGACCCTGTAATATCTCCAAGATACATTCTGTAATATAAAAAAAAAACATATATGCAGCTTGCTTTTTTATAAAAATACTGCCTTTACAGGAATTGTGTATTTGGATGTTACACAAAAACAATGTAAGGAGGAAAATATCTCCTTTCCTATCCATATCAACACACACACACACACACACACACACACACACACACACACACACACACACACACACACACACACGCACACGCTCACACACGCACACACGCGCACACACGCACACACACACGGGACCCAAGGAGGATTAGAGCACACAATTCATCCTCTGTAATGGAACCCATCGCCTCATCCATTATATCGCTCACAGTCTCACTTCAACAGCCACAGCATTCATGTTGTGTTTGCAAAACAGAATGACAAGAATGATATAGTGACAGATTGCTTGTGCAATATTTTCTGCCACAGCTGTGCATTATACATATGCTGCCTCCGTGGCATTTGAAATATAAAATTTGCATGGCATCCTGTTTGCAGCAGAGAAACCATGTTGAGGGGAACTGTTCCAACATGGCAACACAGATTGTCATGTCTGACGCACACATATATTTGCATACATATTTGTCTTGTATTCCATGTGTACAGTTATATAAAAGTAGGTGGGTGACATAAAGTTCACAGCTTTGGGCTGTGATATGTGCATTGAACAAATGTTGGTGCCGTGAGTTATGATTATGCCAGAAACACTGTCTGTAGATGTCCTGTCATTTGTGTTCAAAATACACAATACATATTATGCTGCTCAAGTTTGCTGTGTCCAATAAGACATGTCATATCTGTGTTAAATAAAACAAACCAATGCTAACTGTGGGGCAGTCTGACTTCCAAGTCGGTATGATGTCCCCCATATGAGTTATTTCTCTACTTGATACATAAAAATGTAACACATTTATGACATATGTTTCTTGTCTGGGGATGCTTATCATGCCTCTTTAACCCTGCTGCCAACTTAAGGCAAACACATGCATAACTTTGTCACAGGTTGGAGTCCTTCACAAATACATCCACACGGTATGAAGTGTGGTGAAGAGAAATAATATATTTAGGCTTCTTCTTGTCTGGTCTGGTCACATGTAGTAGTTAATATGCATCTTTTGTGTCATCTTGTAACAGATGCAGCACAGTCACTACCGCCAAAAAAGTTACCTGTGTGGACATGATGCCCCGTGGCATGGCTTTTTTGTTGGTTTTGCATGAGTGTACTGACATCCCAACCAATGAAAAATGGTGATTATCTGATGCTCATACAGCATGTTTTCCATGATAGACATATCATATATGTTCTCTACATGGTGTTCAGGGAACACAAATGGGCTCTTGTGTTACGCATATATCTCCCTATCGAGTTGTGTGCAATGGTGAGATATGAGTATTTATAAGAGAAAAATGTGAGGTTTCTGCTGAGCTTCTGCTGAGTCTGACTGTGCAGTTGCCATGCAGTCCTACCCTTCGAGACATTATCTATGTAAAGCAATATCAGTAGCATGATATATTTAAATATTATATTAAATGCAGATATTTTGTGTTACAGTGTTACTGTTAGCAGTGTAAGGCACTCATGCTGACATTTATTAGTTCATGGGTTAAACAACCCATTGCTTGTGCCCCATGGTATTATAGAAGTGTGTTCCAGAACACTGAGACTACTCTGCCTAGTAACTGCCACGGTAGAAAAGGGGTATTTGAAACAACTGTCTCCAATTCAAGTTATTGGCAAACAGATTGATGTACATAATGTGGGAAGATGATTTCAACCATGTACAATATATATGTGTCGATGTCAGCTGTCACTGAGTCTAACTACCCTGAAGCAATGAAAAATGAAACATGATCCAAAGCTCAAATCATTAAAATGAGTAAAATCTATTTTTAGGTATATTCACCCTCATAATCTCTTAATGATATATAATAACTTCACAATCACATAGTTGAAGAGAAAAGCCTACACAAAAGTAATCCTACTTTATCTAAAAAAACGCATTTGCAATGATTACAAATGTGAAATGGAGTCTGGGAGTTTCTTGCCAAGGAAGTAAACTTGACCAGCTGAACCTGTATTCACTTTAAGATTAGCAACAATAGAATAACCATTTGTGTACAAACTCGTTGCTGTCTTTCAAACATCACTGAAGAGAAGCTTTTAGAGCTTAAGATTACAGAGGTTAGTGAGAAAGGGTTGGCAACATTACAGCAAGATATGTATCCACTTTGACCTTAGGTCTTTACACTGCTGTGTCCCGCCTGGAGCATCTAGTTGCCATGAATAGTAATGGATTAAACCAGCTGTGGGCAGTCATGTGGAGAAGGAAGAGAGGAGTGAATACCTTTATAATTTGAGCTGCACTACCAAATTGTGCATAGGATTCACACCTCTCCGAAAAAAATGCAATACATGGGCACATAGTATTATGGCTGGATTAAGCCTACAAAGCCCTACTCTTCCACTAAGGTCATGTCTATAGCAAGGTCTGGACATAATTTCCCTAGATCACATATATGGCATGCTCTGTTCTGGTATGCTCTCTCCAAAGGTGCTCACTTGCATGCACTGTAGAGGGCCCTTTGAATGATGTCATGGCATTTCTAGCTTCAACTACAAGCTCTCTCTCCTCCACTCTCAAGTTGGTACTTAGGCAAAATGCATACAGAATAGACTGTATCCTTTCACTTGTATATAGCTCCACATTTTTGGCTTATTCATATATGTAGTTTGAAGACAATATAAGTAATCATGATGAACACTTTTACTCATCATGATTAGTTTCAATTAGCATCTTAAAAAGGATGCTTCTTTGCTACAAAATTTTTGTTTAACATCTGGTCATTGTTTTTCACCTGAACCACTACTGTTTGCCATATCCTATTTCCACATTTTTCATTTGTCCTGGAGGACTAACACAGTATCCCATCAGGTTTGGTTTGCCACACCTGCGGTTTCCACATTCCAGGTGAGTATTTGATGTTTAGTTTTGTACATATATATATATATATATATATATATATATATATATATATATATATATATGTGTGTGTGTGTGTGTGTGTGTGTGTGTGTGTGTGTGTGTGTGTGTGTGTGTGTGTGTGTGTGTGTGTGTGTGCGTGTCTGTCTGTATGTGTGCATGTGTGTGTTTACTTTGGCAAGTTATTTTCATATGTGCTTCTGTCATTGATCTTTGTGGCTCGTGCTTTGCAGCTAATACATGTATGTTGTTTTATTGCCTCTTGAGTTTTGAATCACTACTGCAAACATCTCAGGATGGATTTGTTTGGTGTTTTGTGTTCATGGGATTATAGTCAGTCATGTACCAGCCACCTCTATAAATAGACTATTACATGTAGTAAGTAATGGGTTTGTTGTAAGTTTTCATGCTAGTTTGGCAATCCATTTATGTTGTTCTCCTCTTTCATTTGTATATGTCATCTGTTTTGCATGGTCATTAAAAATTCCTTAAGTTCTCATGACATTCCTTATTATTGTTCATGAATCATGCATGTTATTCAGTGAAAATGATTCACATTCAAATGGGTGCACACCTACATACCATGTTTATGATTCCTTCTGTTGTTATACTTTTTCTTTTATGTTTTTCTTTAATGGAAGTGTAGATTTGGGAGAGTTGTTTTATGTGAGCTAAAGCACTTTATGGTTGTGCATGCATCCATATTTTATCTCAACTGCTTCTGCATTTTACATACAGGAATTCATTGTTTTTGGACATCATGACCTGGAGTTCCTCTGTATAGTTTATTTTTCCTCACGTTGTAATGTATTTTTCCCTACAGACACCCCATTTAACCCAAGTGAACTTATTAAGAGAGCTGTATCCAATGTCACATGTTCTGTTTTGTTTGGGCACCGAAATGAGTATGAAGACAACTCCTTTGGAAACATCCTTCACCTCACTGATGTCAATTTCAAGTTAACTTGTGGATTTTGGGGAGAGGTAATGATGCGTGATTTTTTTTCTGTGTTCTGTGTGTAGCAACCACTGAACTATTTACTTGTAACTATTAACAAGAATTCAGGCAAGCATAGGTAAAATACAATCAGATCGGTATACCAAGACAAAAAGTAAAGCATTACCTTTCACTTGCGTATTCAGGCAGTGGTCAGGCACTGTAGTATATTGGTACATCTGTGCTACAGCTATGGTTGCCACGTGATTCCTATCAGAATTTTGTAGCCTAAATCTTGGGACTGCAGACACTTTGAAAGAAAACATTTGATTACAACAAAGAAAGGAATTTCAAACATCACTTTTAACATCTTTAAAGCATTTTTTCAAGGGGCTTTCACTCTACTGCACCCCATAATAATGGGAAGCTGTACCCACCACCTCTGTTACTTATAGATTCTAACCCCAAGAACACTATTAGAGCAGGGTAAATACTCTAAGGTACCACAAGCTTAGATTTAGTGGGTACCCTCTGCCACCTTTTCAGATTCCCAAAATTGGACATTTTTACAGAAATATGATTGTTTGGGGGGCAAGCTACACCCTCAACACCTGCATAGTACTTATTCTCTGTTTGTCTCTTCTGGGAAACTGTAATTGTTTCTATTTTTAATAAAGTACCAAAGTATTTGAGTTGTGGTATTAAATTTTTTTTCAATATTTAGATGATGGTAATAAATTACTTTTTCTCTTAAAATATCTAGACATTTGTCACTGTTCATGTTTTTTTTTTTCCTTGCAGGATACCACTGCCTAAGTCAGGGCTCTCATGTAAAATAAGGGGGAGAGATGGAAGCCACAGAAGAAGCATACTATACTATGTTAGCATTTAATAGTTAGTACTGGAGGAAAAAGTTCCTGCCACCCAGTGCAGAGATAGAAACAGACTGGAAAACTGCCACAGTGATGAAGTGATAATGTATTGTATTCTCCTGTACTACTTCAGGGAAACATATCATACTGCCACCTACAGGAGTAGTGAAACAACACATCCTTCATCATTTACTTCACTAATGAAGGTGTGTGTATGATGATTTTTATTAAAGCTTCAAATCAAGATTACAGTCTAAGGAGAAGTGACATCAAGGCACCCAACAGAAAGAAGTTATTCCCATGTGCATTGTTACTGTAAGCTTTAATTAGGCAGGGGTATCAGAGATTCCCCATGGCTATGATTAGAAGCCTGTGGCTTTAGAACTAGGAAATCCAGGGGGTTAACAAAGACTTGAGTATAGGTTGCATAAACATGTAGAATACATACTGTACCCAGTAAAATATTTTTACGGAATAAGATTATATTTTATAATTAACAAAATGATGAGCTAGATATTTGCAGCTCCATTGTGCAGATGGATAAATTACTTACTGTGACCCAGATCACCCATGCTCATTTAGTGGCATGGACACAGAATGGGCTGTGTAATCAGGTTCCACAGATGAAGGAAACGGCACATACATACTCCATTTGTCAATTGCTTAATTTTAGTATCTACTTTCCCTTACCTGGGACTATGGTTCCTTGCACTGACTCTTTAGACTTCTCAATCTGTTGCATTCGATCACAGTTTATTCTTCTTTCTTTTTCATCTCCCTTTACTCTCTTCAGTTCAGGGGTATTTATTTACTTGTTTACTTGTCTATTTGCTTATTCATTCATTCATTCATTCACTTATTAGTTTGTATACTTATTTATTTCTGTTGAATATGTTAGTCTCACTAGGCATGAGGCCAATTTTCAGGAGAGACATGAGGTAGTATTTATCCAGACAGAAGAAAGTTTGGATGAGCATTTTGAATTTATTTATAAAAATTGAGCATTCATTTATTTTTATGCAATATTTTTTTCTTTGACTGCAGTTATTTTTTCAGGTTAATACAAAATAATTTATGTAATTGCTGCAAGATTATAATGCATCTTAAAAATTATTATGTATAAAAAATATCAGAATTTTGAAACTGAAATAAAATGTTAAAGTAATTCTACTCTTTGTTTACTGAGAGTAAAAGAAATGTGTTGCATAAATTCTGAGAAGGGAATGCAAGCAAAAGCAATTCAAACTAATTAAGAAAATTGAGTTAATAGTCCACATGAAGCAATCTTAGAAATAAACACAAAGTAAGCAGTACTAGTGGTGCAACTGGTAACACAATCACCTTTGGTTCAGAAAATAGTGGGTTTTATTCCCACACCAGCTAGGTGGATTGCTGACAGTGTAGAGCAGCCTAGCAGAGGTGCTGGACTCGTGCATCTGTCTTCTCTCTGCTTGAGATGCTAGCAGCTCATGTGGATTTTAAAGATACAACAACACATATTGGAAAGAGTAGGGGTCCTTTGTTTAACACAACATTAAAAAACATTATTTACATATTTATAGGCACATATACACACATTTCTATTTCTTGCTATTTATCATTTTTCTTATAACGTCCTCATTATTATTCTTCCATTGTTGACCTTCACTCCCTCTTTCACAACCAAAATCTGATTTTTGCAAAATATATGCCAAATTCCATTTCCCGTTAAAGAAAATGTAATTCAATATTTCATTCCAAATAACCTGTATTATATAAAATAAAGTATCTACCCTTCTCACATATTCTTTTTTCTATCCATACATAATCATATTCATACCTATATTGTTTATGTCATTAATATTCTGAAGGAAAATTCTTCACATAGCTTTTTCCAGAGTCTCACCACTCTTTTACATTTCAAATAAATAAATAAATACATAAAAAATGCCTTTGTTCCCTCTTCCTCCCCACAAAATAAATACACTCTTTCAAGTTTCTTTTTGTATAGCATATTCCCCTTTACTGGCAATTTATTTATTACTGGACTCCAAAGGAAACCCCGACACTTTACTCTCTTGGTTATCCACATTTTCCTTACTTTCATGACTATAATCACATCTTCTGGTAAATTTTCCCATGTATTTACATATTTATATGGTTCCATCACATTATTATACCACAGCATTATCTCTCTGTATATCACCAGTTTTTACTTTCCATGCTAACATGTTTTCTTGATAATTCATAATTTCTTCATTTACATATTCTTTTTTCTATTTTTCTTATTCTCATAATCTCCCAGCATTTTTGTACTTATGTTATTTTCACTGGTAAATACCCATTGTCTTCCTTTACCCACTTTAATACTCTATATCATTTTAAAAAAGCAGAATAAACAGCTGGTTTCATTAACCCAAATCTCTCTTCATCTTCACTCACAACACAACTCTTTTCACTGGGTTTAATCATAAACCCCATATGAAAGAAAACAATAGTTGTACAATTTCCTTTTCATATTTTATTTGGAGCTTATAAATATTTGACTTATCTAGTATTTTACCTACTAATACCAAATTCATCAGACAATTGTTTTTCCTGAATGGTAATCTATATCCACAGAAGACATGTTTGTTTCATTGCTTTTATTAACACCCCATTACATCATAACCATAAGATTTTTACCATTTCATTTTCCTAGCAAGGACACTTCATTCAATATAATTCCTAAAATGTTTACCTCATTACCCAAAGCCTTACTTTATCTTTATTCACTTTCATTCCAATTTCCTTTAAATATCCATTCAAACAAACCAACACTTCCCTCATCCATATTTTGTTCTTAGCAACTAGAACTACATAATTTGCAGATGTCATAACTACCAGTATCACTACCTCCTTTTGTATAACATATCTAGCAGCTTTCATTGTATAATTTACTTCACTCACTGTCACATTCATCACCAATGCAAACAATGTTCCAGTCATGGGACACCCTTGTTTCATATCACACTTCATGCATATTTCTTTAGTCAGCTACCCTTTGACTTACACTCTCACTCTATTATTCTGATATGCTGACGTATACACTCTCCTAATTCTATTACCTATTGGATATTTCTCCATATTATTCCACAAAGTATCATGTCCTACTGTATCTAATGTCTTGCTAATATCACATACCATAAGTTTCACATCCTCCCTTTAACTTCTACCATCATCCAAAAGTTCTCTCACAACCAGTAATAATTCTTAACATCCCTGCCCATTTATACTATATATACTTTCTTCCTTAATATCCTTCATCCTTCCTTACATTCTCCGCTGTATTATTCTCATAAAAATCTATGTATAATCTGTGTATTTAGAATGATGGGTCTGCAATGTTTTATTATTTCATTCTTCTCATCTTTCTTCCACATAAATTTTAATATCCCACTTCATAACTCTTCATAAACAAAACCTTCCTTCAACCATTCATAGGTGTTTACTAGGCTAATGACCACAAGGGCTTTTTTAAGCCTAGCCATGCATCCCAAATATCTGACAAGTTCTGATGCCCTTGAGAAGTGTAAGCATGGGTTTGGGAGTTGAACCATTTGCAGGTTACCTGTTTGCATTAGAGATATAGGTGCCAAATCAGAGATGAATTTCTGGTTTCCCATCCAATTGTCCAAGTTGCACTTGAATTGGTTAGGGAGGAATTTTGCTTCATAGGTTCATAGGCCGGTACTAAGCTATCTGCCCGAGGGCATTTATAAGCCTAGCCAGAGTGTGTCAGCTTTCACCGCCCCATTGATTAATTAACTGATCCTCTGTCAAGCAGAGCCAATGAAGTGATCCCAGGGGTGTATTTTCTGTTATCCATCCACTCGTCAAGGTTTCTCTTGAAGAGTGTTAGTGAGGGGCTCTGCCTAATGTAGTTTGGAATTTTGTTCCAAAGCATGGGGAGTCTCTGTGACAGGAATCTATCCCTCCAGCATGTTCTATTTATTGTTGTACTGAGGTTTAGCTCACTAGAGCATTTGGCTCGCAGTGACTTGGATTTCTTTAAGTGGAGCATGTCCATCAATTCTGAGTTGGACAAGGCTTTGTAAGTCAGGTAGAGATCACCTATGAGTAAGCGATATGCCACTGAGTACAGCCGGAGTTTTCCCAGTCGAGCTGCATAGGACATATGTTTGAGGCCAGTAATCCTCTTGGTGAGGTACTTTTGTGGTCTCTCCAGCTGTTGAAAGTGTCTTGTGAGGTACATCCCAAATGAGGCATTGTACTCTATGAAGGGTCTGATGAGTGATGAGAGGGGCACTATAACCTCTTTATTTCTAGATGCGAACCCTTTAGTAATTAGATGCGCCACACAGAAGGATTTCCTAACTACTTTGGCAATATGATTGTCAAAGGAAAGATTACTATCTACCTGGGTCCCCAGATCTCTTATTACCTCTTCTGTATTAAGGGGGCTGCCACCTATGTGGTAATTCGTCAGTGTTTTGTTTTTCCCAAACAGGATGACTATGCATTTTTTGGCATTTAGCTTGAGGCCATGACTTTGACACCAGGTGTCCGTCTCAGTAAGGCCTTTTTGGAGGATGTCCGTGTCAGCTGGAGAGTCATTTATGGCTCCCAGTTTGCAGTCTTCGGCGAACTTGGTTAGCCATAGTCCTCATGTGTTTGCCTGTACTTCTGAGAAGTATATGCCGAACATTAGGGGTCCCAGGACCGAGCCTTATGGGACGCCACTTGTGACTGGTTTAGAGTCGGACCTGGAGCCCACTATTGTTACCATGTGAGTTGTGTCTGTAAGCCAGTTGGCAATCCATTTTGTGACGTAGGGGTTTATGTTCAGGCTGGTGAGTTTTTCTGTAATATTCGAGTGGGGAATGGTGTTGAAAGCCTTGGCAAGGTCAAGGTAGGCTGTGTGAGCAACCTTTCCCTTGTCTATGGCCTTGGTGACTGTCTTGAAGAAGTCAACCAGGTTTAGTAGGCATGATCTGCCCTTGACAAAGCCGAACAGGATCAGGTCAAGAGTTTGGAGGTTCCCAATGTCTTTGTAAATGAGTTCCATGATGATGCGTTCCATAGCCTTGCAGACCAGGCTAGTCAGGCTTATGGGGTGATAGTTACCAGGGTCAGTCATGGCCCCTCCTTTGTGTAGTGGAATAACCGTTACTGTGCTCCATTCTATGGGCACATAACCTGTGGAGATGCTGAGGTTGAACAGTGTGTTTAGGTGGGGGGGTTAATTTGTTCTGTAGTTCATGCAAGTCGCAGCCTGGGACACCATCTGGCCCCATTGTCACTGTGTTTTTGGCTTTTGAAAGGGCTATTTTCACCTGTGCTTCTGTGATTTCTGGGACACTACACTTTTCCAGTATTGTTGTGGGCCCTTTTGGGGGTGAAGTTTGCAATGACTCTATCTGCCAGGATGTTGGCAATATCAGTAGGTTCAGAGTATTTTGTGCTATTTTGCACTAGTTCAGTGCATATCTGCAAGTTGCCACTTATATTCTTAACATAGCTAAAGAAGGCTTTGTGGTTATCTTTTGAATCCTTGGCTATTTTTCTTTCGAAGTTAGCCTTGGATGATTTTATGAGGGACCTTAGTTTCTTACTGATACTGATCAGGGATGTCTTTACTTCTTGAAATTTGCTTTTTTTCTGAAGTAGTTTCCTCCTTCTATTGTATAGCCTGTTTATGACAGGGATCCACCAGACTTGTTTCCTTCTCTTAGAGGAGTGAGCCTTTGTTTTGCTAGGGATGGCATGATCCATGCATCCTTGTAGGTGCTCATAGAGTGCATTTGTAAAGGTTTCTGCATATTGGGCAGCATTATCCTTTAGTGTGGGGGCTGTGAAACTTACAGCCTCTGTCTTAAGTAAGGTGAAGTTTGCTTTAGAAAAGTTTTTTTACTGTGGTTTCCTTAGTTGGAGGTGGTGGTGGGGTCTGGACATCCAGAGTGATTAGTTTATGGTCTGATCTAACCAGTGTCGGGTTGACCTCCGATGTGGAACACCTGTCGCCCATGTTTGTGATGACCAGGTCCAATATGTTTTCACCTCTGGTAGGGGAGTTTACCAGCTGATCCAGGGCATTTGAGTTGATGAATTCCAGGAACCGCTGGGCCTGGGAGTTTGTACTCGTGTAGTTTTCCTAGTTAATGGTAGGGTAATTGAAATTGCCCAGTATCAAGGTGTTCGGTAGGACCTTCATGTTTTCCAGTGTCTCCAGAAAGGTGGAGTTGTGGTCCTGGGTCATGGAGGGTGATCTGTAGCAGGCCACAGTTTGCATTGCAGATTTGTCTGATGTTAGTTGCACATGGATGATCTCAGAGGTATAATGCTGCGCCACTAACCTGGAGGTGTAAGTATCCTTGATGAATATCGATACACCCCCTCCTTTTGTGTTTCGGATCCGTGATCTGTGGCCAAAACGTGTGGTACGAGTTGTAGCCCGGTAGTGCTGGGGTGCTCTCTGGAGCCTTGAACCAGGTTTCAGTTACTGCACAGATGCCGATGTTCTCCATACTGAGGAGTGCTTTGAGCATGTGCATGCTGAGATTTAAACTCCTGGCTTTGAGTAGCATAACCCTCAGTTTTTTGTTAATTGTGCTGTTTATCGAGGTGAGTTTTACTTTTGAGCCTTGCCTAAGAAAGGCACTATGGGGGCAGCAAGAATCTTGGCCAGTATTTGAAAGCCTAGGGGTGACAGGTGCAAGCTGTCTCTTGTGAAGCAACACGGCTTGTCGAACATGTCATCCCAGGCTGACAGACACTGGATCCCCTTTGAATGACACCAGAAGCTTAGCCAATTGTTAAAATTGATCATTTTTTCTTTATACTGAGGTATCATTCTTGGTGAAGGCAGAATGCTACTCAGGGTCAGGGTCATACCAGCCTGGGCTATATGATCAGAGAGCTCTTCCATGTCTCTTTTCATGTAGTCCAAGGAGGTACGTCTCAGGTCTATCACACCAACATGAACAATGACAAAGTCATATTTGTACTTGTTTTGGAATGACCTGAGTGCTTGTGTTAAGTGGCAGATTCTGGCTCCCGACAGGCAACTAACAGTAACCTTCTGCTTGTCCAGCCTACTGAGTGGGACATCAGTGTGCCTGACTATAGAGTCACCTATTACTAGTGTGTTAGGTATGTTATTTTGCCTTAAGGGCTGTGATTGTGCGGCACACTGATTTTGTGTTTTATGTGCTGTCTGGTTTGTGACGGGAGGTGCAGGTTGTTTGGGTGTCTGCTTTGGAGGTCTCTGATGCTTTTGCAGGCTTTTATTTAGAGCCTCTGAGTATGATTTTGTGTATTTATGTGCATTCTTTGCCAGTGCTGGTTTAGTAGGTCTATGTGTGGCTGGAGGTGTGGTGCAAGTGTTAACCTTCTCCTCTTGACTGTCTGTTCCAGTCTTGGATGGAGACTGCTTAGCCTCCAGTTTGGCTCTATAATTGAATCTCTTGCATATGTTATTGTTTTGTGGTAGGAGGAGAGGGTTGTCTGTGTACATGAGGCAGTTGTAATATTGCCTCAGTATACCCAGATTCACCAGCTGGAATGGTGAGTACACCTGAAATTGCCCTTTGATCATGCCTGAATAGTAGGGTGAGCTGCTTAGTCACTCGGTTGGTGAGGGGTGAATAAAGAGCCTGCTGGACAATCAAATGTCAGGGTATATTAGTGCTTGCTATTAGGTCTGAGCAAGTGCTGGGCTGTAGGATGTTTTTTGAGTGCTTAGGTTGAGAGTTAGACTAGTTTCAAGGGAAAACTGAAGAGGAGACTTAGAGCCAGGAATAATTTAACCCTAGCTAACTGGCACTGCCTGGCATGCAAAACTGTGCAAATGTGGTTTTTATAGCAGGGAAATGAAAAAGGTAGAAATAAGCCGAAAATGGCCAATAAACTACTAACTTCTGGGCTGGAACTTCTCCTCCAGGGACAGATAGGTTTCTCAAAGCTCCCCTCTCTCACAGGTGAACAGAGAAACTTCCTTCTATCCAAGTAAGGTATGAGCAACTCAGAAACTTGTAACACAGCCTTGAATTCAAACTGGACTATAATAGCTTAGAAAGGCAGGAAAAAAGGAATTTTTTGTTGTTTTTTTTTTTTTTTTTAAAGATAAGGCAAAAGCAGTAAAAAAAATACACTTAAAACAGCTTTAAATGACTACAAACGATCAGAAAAGTCTATTGCACTTTAGTGTGTAGCCTACAACAGTTAAATTCTTTAAACAAAAACAGCATTTTAAAAGTGCAGACAGTCAAATAAGTACAATATGTGAAAAAAAACAAGCTTTTAAATCACAATAAATGCTGGAAAATTGGTATTTAGGAGGAAAACAGTTAAGTACAGAAAGAAAGTACAGAAAACTGATACTTAATCACTCCAAATCATATGGATGGTAGTATGTTCCTTAGACAGGGTAATCTTTGGGATATATACCTATCTCTCAAGCAGGTCCTTTTTATATCACATAAAAGGTTTAAGTCTTTAGAACGGATAATACTGGTACTGTTTTGTGGATATGCAGAAGGTCCATCAGAGTGGGGTCTGACAATCCCCTGTATGCCAGGCATAGATGTCACCTCTAAAGCCTGTAAGAGACAGAATACAGGGATAGGGCCTCAAGGCAGTCATTTATATAAACTTTCCTGTGCTTTACTTTCTGTTCCTTTCTTACATCAGCTTGTCACTAACAAAAAAAAAAACACTTTTTATATTTGTTTTTGTGTTCAATCCACTATCCAGACCAGTTTTTATAGAAGTATTTCAGGGTTATATGAACCTTCCAGAAATTTAACACTTCCCACTCTCTAGTTTCATCCCATAATTTCTGATTTATTTATTCTTTCCATTTCCCTTCCTATTTTAATATATTCACTTTCTTCCATCCCACCCATTCATATTGTTAAATGTTCTGAAAAAACTGTCACAACTGTATCACAATCTGCTACCCACAAGCTTTCCAATAATATGACATAATCAATTCCAGATACAAGTGCTCCCTTCTATAAGTCCACTGACTTTTGTTCCACATAGCTAATTTACCACATTGTATCACTTCCTGGTTTTTTTTTACATCTTTCCCTTTCTCTTTTATGTCTTCCCCTTAAATCACAATTAACGTTCTCTGTGACTATAATTTTCATGTTAATCACCACAGTCTAATATTTGATGAAACATATTCTCTCTTCTATTGCTAGTTATATATGCGAATCATGTCATATAATTCTATAAACATGTTCTCGCTACCTCACATCAACAACAGTTAACCTTCCCATCTTTACCCATGTTACATCTAGTATTTTTATCAGTTTTTATACAGCACAGCAACTCCAGAACAGCTTTCCCTTACTAAGTTCTACATTATATTTCCAACCCACAATTTTTCTGATTGTAATCTTTCCTCAAGAGTCAGGAATCATACCACTTTTAACAGAATAACATTCATATCACATTTACTAAACCATTCCAGCATCCATATCCTTCTTACAGTGTTAATAATACTATTCACATTTACAAAAAGTACTCTAAAATTGTTGCTTTTTCCTCTTTTTACATTGAAGGGAAATATATGCCCTATTGAATATTTTCCCTGGGTTTATTTACAAATGATTTATCCCCAAAATCAGATTTTTCACAGGCTAGAACTTCAAAAATTATTAGTGACAATACATTCTCCTGACTTCTCATCCTGCATGCAGTCTCTTTCCCCCCACCTACATTTTTTTTCTTTTTTTCTAGAGTTTCTTCTTTACCTAGTTCACCCTCTCCTCCAGCCTCTTGTTGTCCTTCCCTATGTATATTTTCTTCTCTTTTCCCTTCTTTTTAGTTGTTTATTGTTTTCTTTTGGCGATTTATCCAGAAATCTCCTTTTTTTACACAACCTGCATTCAACTACACACCTTTTTGCTGTATGCCCTTTTTCCCCACACCGTATCTCTCAGAGGATGCTGCTAAGTTAATCATGTTCCATATTCAAGTGCGACTTAGCTCTATGGATGGGAAATGGAACATTTATCCATGGGTCCCCTCAACTTATCTATAGTATGATCCCAGTTTATGGTTCCAGTGCTCTTAGGGGTCATATATAATTACTGATTACGGGATGGGCAAGGCTAATCTATAACCAAACAAGATAGGTTATTTCAAGCACAACAAGGGAAACTGGCCAGGCTTAAAATGGACCAGAAGAGCAGCTAGCCTACTACTTACCTATGAACCTATAAACCTATTAGCATGACTTAGGCTGGCCATCAAATCTTAATGTCCTTCTATGACCAGCCACAAAAATAACACTTGCCAAGTGTTTCACCATGCTTTTTTAACATTTCAGAACAGCACACAGCTTCCACCCTTCATTCCATAAGCTCCTCTCATCTCTAACTTCACAATGTTGTCAACAAGTTTCATACAAACCCTTCATACAATTTTTAACCTCTTCTTCATTTAGTTCATTAGCTGTAAACTTCAAAGTAACATTTTTTTAACATTTAAGTTACTAACAGAAAACAAATAATTAATAACCAAATTCCACAAGAGCTGAGTGAATACCCAAACACCAAAAATTTAAAATTCACTAAAAATGCACAAAGGTCTTCCTTTGTGCATTTTGAGTGAATTTATGATTTTTAGAAAACAACTAATTGTTCTACCAATAAATGTCCTTGTTACACAGTTCTAGAATTTTTACCATCTTTCCCTTGTTTTTAAATGTGAAGTCACAAAATGTCTCTGTTCCTATATGTATAAAAGGCTAAGTTTCTTGAGCTTTAAAGTTAAGAACAATTGCCAGATTGTCCCATACATAACACCTGTCTATTACAGTGCCATTTTTATTGTTCCCATTCTTACGGCCGGTCTTCTCTTCTTTTTAAAAACAGTTTTACTTACAGTTTGTCACTGCTTTCATTTTTTGCCTGCTGTCACTGCTGCATGTTTTAGGTACTGCATTATTCTGCCAGAAAATCAGACACCTTCTCCCTTTGTTCCTGCTTTCCACTTATTTCCAGTAACTTCTGCATCAGTTTTAACTGTTGCATTGTCTATTGCCACATCCCCAGGTTCCTTCTCCATATTTCCATCCTCAGTGGTTCTATAAAAGCTACCTGCTATCTCAACCCATGAAACAGTGTAACTGCCACCTGAATCACCCTGCTCAATTATTTTATTTATTCATTTATTTATTTGACATTTGTTTACCAGGAAAATGTATCTGGGATAATATCCTATTTTCAGTGGAGCCCCAGAGAGAAAAGCTCTACAATGATATAATATAACTACAGTTAAATAAAGTTATTACAAAGCCTAATACATAAGAATGACATATTAAGAAAGTAAAAATCCAGCTTCAGCTCATACAGTGTGAACCTATACATACATACATACAAACATACATACATAATGCAAATATTTGGATAGCTAATAACAAGCTGAAAAGAACATTGTCAGTAGACAGAGTATTCACATGTTGCATTTTATGGAGATGATGTTAAACACACTGAGTACACTCTCAGAAACAGATATGGTTAGATAGTACAACCTACTCAAAATGTATTTGATCTTTATTTAATAGATTTTACTAATTCTTTTTCTCTGAACATTGACAAAGTATGCTGGTGGTGGAAAAGGGGAGGGACTAGTTCCTTCAGGAAAAACTAGTTCAGCAGTATTTTCAACAGAACATCATCTGGAAGGCCTCCTGATGCCAGTTCTGTTATCTGCACCACTTCAACAGATTCACTTACCTCTTTCTCCACTGAGATAGCTAACCACTGCTCCCTTGTATAATTCACAGCTCAAGAATTTTTATCTGCATTCTGATAGTACATATTAAACACATTTTTCTCCAAATTCAAAATTTCCACCTTCAACTTCTACGTAGCTTTTTGGTCCTCACCCATTCTGCTGCTTCCCTTAGGCCCCTCTTTTGCTGCTGCAGGAGTCCTCTGGCATCATCTAGCAGCTCCAAAGAGTATGCTCTGTCAAAATTTCCATTAGTAGTATAAATATTACCTTGAGTCAATCCTGAAAAGAGGCCACTAAGCTAGAGGAACTAGCCTGGTCAACAAATAATTAATAAATAAATATTTCTAAAGAAACAATGGTTATCAGTAAGTAATGTCTTTTGGCTTTTCCTGGTTAGGAGTCGCCACAGTGGAACTCTGGTCCGCTAATGACTGGCAGTGGATTTTTACAGTGCCAAGTTGCCAGTCCGATACCCAACCTTCAAGGAAGGCACACCCATTCACGCACGCACCTACCTGCATGTCCTTAACGTCACTTGACAATGGTTATCAGTATCATGTGGAAAATAGATTATCCAATAATTTGTTGCTTGGGATGCTGAGTGAAGAACAGCTTGATGATTCTACAGTAGCCTTTCAAAACAGGTTAGTGGGAAATGTGGTGAGCACTGGCATGTTCAGAAGTGCAGTCCTTTAGCAGTACTGAGCAATCAGAAGCTTCAGATCTGTCATATGAAGAGATCCAAAGTCTGACAAATGGACAGCTATGCCCAGAGATTCTACAATGCTATTTGCATTAAGTGAGCAATGTTATTAGATAAACAGCCTTACAAGACCTGGAACAAGTAGTTCTTACTGAGTTTTACTGTAATAGCACTTGACTGGTAATTTTTCAGTAATCTAGCTAATACTTGCTTTGCTTTGTACTTTAGTAAAAGTAGAGAAAGAACCTAACTATTTCTTGAACATTAGAAATGTTTAGGGTGCCATCCTGCTACAGGTGTAGCAAGTGTAGTGAAATAGCACATCTTTCATCAACTTGCTACTGGCGAGTGTGTGTGTGTGTGTGTGTGTGTGTGTGTGTGTGTGTGTGTGTGTGTGTGTGTGTGTGTGTGTGTGTGTGTGTGTGTGTGTGTGTGTGTCTTTCGGCTTATCCTGGTTAGAGGTCGTTATAGCGGAACTCCAGTTCGCTAATGTTTGGTAGTGGATTTTTACGTGCCGAGTTACCAGCCGTGACACACAACCTTCAACGAAGGCACACCCATTCACGCATGCCTCCAAACAGAAGATGCTCTAGCTGAGAATCAAATGTGACAACGTCTTGCTGGGAGGCGACAACGCTACCACAGCACCACTACCCCGGGTTGCTACTGGCGAGTGTACTGGACTGAATATTTTTAGCTTTTCTGTGTTGCTCTGAATATTTTTAGCTTTTCTGTGTTGCTGTAAATTGCCCAAATTTACACTAAGCTACTAGTAGCACAGCTATATTTAGCTATCCACTGTACTGACCCAGTATCTTGCATCATATTATTGTCTACAACACCTAGCCTCTCTGAATCACAACTGGTTAGTGTGATTAACAATGTCTGCAGTGTGGACAGCTGCTCACAACTGCGCAATGAGCCACAATATGCACAGCAGGTCTGTATCGCAGCATCCAACAGTCCACTGCTGATCTACTTTATCATAATTAGCTGTCAGTTGCTCTACAATGAAAAACATAAATATATCCAAATAAATTTTAGGTAAGTTTTTTCAAATACATAAGGTCAAACTATAATGAACCAGTAATTAGTCTCCCAGAGAGGGAGAAGCATTCTTTGGGGATACTGCTCCGTGTTCACACTTGCCTTTTGTCTGCTCATGTATTTTGCAAGTACTGGCAATGTTCTGCACTATAGGTTTCTGAGATCTTCCATTTTAAAGTTGCATATGAACAAACTACCACTAAAAGTTGGTGTAGCCATAATTGGAAACATAGCTCTATGTCCTGTAGAGGCTTGTGAACTAATGTATGTGTTACCTCTGTATTAATGCTGTTGCACCCTGTGCGCAACTTGCTTTTACTGAATAATTTTTTGAAATCTGAGCTGGGGAAGAATCATTCATATTAGAGCAGCAGATATAATGTTGGGGCAATTTTAAGTGAAAATGATGACTACATAAGATGTCATGTGAAAATATGCAGTGTGGCTTAAAATTATTAAAATGTATACAGTGTAGGAAAAGTTGTGCACCATAGAAAATAGAAATTAATTGATAGATAAACAACAGAACAGATAAAATAAATGAAAATGCAGAATTTCTAGTGAAACATCCAAAAAAGCAATGTAAGAAAAAATCAGAAGAAGTGGAAATAAGTAATACAGTTTATATTTTAGAAATAATATTGTAAAAGTAGTTAGGAAGAAAAAAGTGATAGAGGTAACTAAAAATAAAAAAATGGCATCTAAGGAAATAGAGTCATTAAGAGAAAATGTTACGGTTATAGACAACAATAACAAGAGGGCTTGTCAATAAAATATTACATTCAGAATGTGATTCCAAAAAAGTTAAATACACTATTTCAAGTTTTGGGGTAACTAAAAGGGCACAACAGGTCAGATAAGGGCATTATCCATACAACAGTTGATCTCCCTCCTCAATGACATCTCATATCTCCGGCCTTCCTTAAGCACATTTTACTACTTACATGGCTATGCCTGCATCAGAGTACACAGTGACATCATCATCCATTGACTCTGCAGCTGGTAATTTTAAAGGCACCTACCTGTTGTACTATGTGCAGCTGTTCTTATGCAGGATTTCTTATCCAAAATGCTCCACTGGTTTCCTTAGTTAATAATTCTGTCTTCTCTGTGAGTCCATGATATTAGCCATGTCTAATAAATCCCTGTTTGCAGTCCGGACATGAACAGTTTGATAATCTTTGTCAGGTTTATTCATAGTTCTCCTCCATATAAAGCCTCCTGTTCTCCACATCACTTTTTCTTCATTGCCTCTTTAACAGGAAATGCACAGTGTGTCCTTCAATGGGTACAGGAATTTCCCTGATGTCTTAGTCAAATAATCACTAGCTAGTATAAATACCACCCAGGTCTCCCTTGAAAACAAGCCATAGGTTTTATCTGAGGTTAAGTTAGTTAAAAGATAGAATATAACAAGAAATTAAATAAATAAATATAACTGCGATGCTTTTCTTAAATGTAAATTGATTTACTGTTCTGTAACATGAATATCTAATTTTTCTCTGTCTTAAGAGTGTCTTTGCCTCAGCAGGAATTATCTGCAGCATTCTACAACTATAATCTGAGGGATATCTCTGATGTGCACATGCAGAAATTCAGGTATCATGTACCACCTGTATGCCATCCTCATATGCATTTTTATTCAATATTTCCTCCTATATGTCATTATCTTACCTCCCTGAATTACCTCCGTATCCATTTGTCTTTCTAGTCTTCTAACTTCCCTTGACTTCTCCTCACCTTAGTTACATACAAATCAATCCTGTCATCAGTTTTCTAGTGATTATATACCTTTCTTCCCAACCTATTCATTTACCTGGACTGTCTTCATGAGTCTGCTTCTGCTCTGATACTTTCCTAATCCTCACAATTTACAGCAAGCATTAAAACAAATCCCCATTCTTCATTCCATATTCTTCCCTCTGTGACAAATATCTGTTAATGATCACCACTTATCTACCCATTTAAAATCTTTCACCTACCTATTAAACTTCTGTGCCATTTCTCTAATTTGTCCTCATCACTCTAGCCAGCTCTCCTTCTAACAAATCTCCAAATTCAATATCCCACCACTTCTTTCTCCTCAACTCCTCCTGAAAGTACTTTCACAGTTCCTTGTCAATCTTCCTCTACCTTCCACTTTCTGTCAGGTTATCTGCTTGTCTTAGGATCCTGCAAACTGAGTCAACCACTGTGTCAGATTTATCAGAGAAAGTATAACTTCTTAAAATAAACATAATCAGAGGTTCAAAGTCCTTTCAGTCATCAGTAAGGGCCACTGCTCCCTCTCTCCTTTTTCCTTTCTGGTTGAAAGTTCAAATACTGTCAATCAATAAGTGAGAAGAAAAATTTCTTACCTCAACACATTCCCTTGTTTTTACCAGCACAATTCACCCCTGTGATCACCCTGAAGAACTTTACCTTTCCTATATAATTACGTTTCATGAATTAAGGAATGACTGACACCTGCATTACATCCATCTCTCTGTCAGTGACAGATATGACAGCCTCACCTTCACCTCCATCTGTATCTTAATCCATGGACAGTATCACTTCATTTTTGCATGAAGGGAAAAAATGACTGAAGAAAACAGGTCTATATCAGAAGATCGAAAGTTGAGAAGAACGAACACTCAAACATCGAAAAAGCACAAACTTCGAACTTGATATTGAGGAGGGCTGTGCCCCTTCACTCCACCCACTAAATATATATTCCAACTCCAAGGTTGCACTACAGTGAGAAAAGGGCAAATATTCCTCACTGAAACCATGACCCCAGAAATAACGTTTCGATGTCCAGCATTTTCGATCATAAGAGCGTTTGTTCTTGTGAACTTTCGCTCTTCTGATGTAGACCTAAAGAAAACAGCATGTAGTATAAAGCTGCATTTCAAAAGCATATGATCAAGTTTTAAAACACTCAAAGCTTTTGAATAGATTGATGTACAGTGATGATTGGGGAATTTACCTTTTTTATCACTGTAGTGTGATCTTGGACTTAGTATATATAATTTTCAGGGGGTGTGTGAGGTGCAGGGGTGCTTGCCACCCTGCAAAAATGTAAAAAAAGTTAGATTGTTATGTGTGTATGTGTGTGTGTGTGTGTGTGTGTGTGTGTGTGTGTTTCATGTTTGAGTTTTCAGAAACTCGATCTTATTGTCTCTACCAGATGTATTTCAAGTTTGTCAAAACTCAATTATCTGATATAAACCTATATATAGTCATATGGATCTACTTTAAATAATCAAATTACCACTTTATCGAATTGCAGAAGATTGAGACCATGTTCCCAAAACTTAATTCAACAAGCTCCCTGAGCATCATATTCTACCACTGGGAAACTAACCGCCTGGCCAGCATGACAAACTTTGCTCTTTTCTCAACAGCAGTATTAAGTTGTAGATGGTATATTTATTTAGGGGGATTTGGGGGGGCACAGCTCCCCATATGGGAGTGTGTGGTGGGTGAAGCCCCCCATTGTGGTGCATTTAACTTGCTTTGATTTGTATTTTGATTATTGGCAGCCCAGTGGTTAGTTTCCCGGCGGTAGAATATGATGTTCCAGGAGTTCATTGAATTAAGTTTTCTGCAACCTTGTCTCAATCTTCTGCGATTTGATGAAGTGGTAATTTGATTATTTTAAATTAGATCCATATATATATACATATACATATATATATATATATATATATATATATATACACACACACACATATATATATATATATATATATATATATATATATATATATATACATACACACACACACACATGTATGTATATATATATATATATATATATATATATATATATATATATATATATATATATATATATATATATATATATATATATATATATAAATGCGTGGGTCTAATTCATAACATCGACTTACCAATTCACTGATGTTCAAAACAGTGGGATGAAAACATCAGAAGTTTACAGTCACAAACTCCTGGAACATTGTATTTCTTCTCTGGGAAAGTACCCACTTGACCACCAATGATAACATTACAAACGGAGGCAAATTACACTCACCGAACAGAGTTTCTTCACCCCCCCACACCCCTCTACTTAAAGATACCAACTCCAAGATCACACTACAGTGGAGAAAGGACAAAGTTCACCATGGTGGCCAAGTGATTACTTTCCTGGAGATGACATTCAATGTTGTGAGAGTTTGTGATTGTAAACTTCTGACATTTTTGTCTTGCTGTTTTCAAACATGACAAAATGGTAAGTCGATGTTATGAAGCGAACCCAGACAGAAAGATATATATATATATATATATATATATATATATATATATATATATATATATGTAGATATATATTTTTTTATTTAACGAGTAGATATTGTTGCTCAAAAGGCTAGTATGAACTCTTGAATTACACTTAAGTATTTTGCTAGTCAAGAATGACATGCATTTTCCTAAAGGCATACAGGATGGGTGATAGATTAATATTTGCTCTGATCTGCACTGAGAAACAAGATTTTTAAACTATTATGTCTGAACATCTTCAGATTATTAAACAAAGATATTGACACACATCAGAGGATTTGATTATATCTTAAGTAGAACATTATTTAAATAGTGCTAAGAAAATATGTACTCGATGTTCATAATACATTGCCCTTTGTCATAACGACAATATACCTTCTTTCTTTAGGTTTATAATACACTGCCCTTTCTTAGATGCCTGCCACTGCCATTTCAGAAAATAATCAAGAACAAAAAAGTTATTCTTGCTTTCTTGAACAAGGAAATCAAGGAACACAGAGAAAGTTGGACACCATTAGAACCAAGAGACTACATTGACTACTATTTTGATGAATTGGAGAAGGTAAGATCATGATAAAAGTAGCTAAATTAAATAAAATATATGTAGTTTTATTAATATGAATAACATTTTTAAGTTTTTCCTTGTGAAATTGCACAGTTTTCATGCAATACATAAACAGGATATGGTGTAATACAGCCTGCTTAGTTATACATCCCTACTAAGAATCTAATCTAATCTAATCTAATCTAATCTAATCTAATCTAATCTAATCTAATCTAATCTAATCTAGTCTATGAATCCCTGACCCCTCCTCTCCCAGAGTTGCTCATCAGAGTTTACTTAGTACTCTGAAATCTGTTGGTGCCGTCTTTTAAACCTTCTCTTGTCTCTGGTCCAAAAGCAGCCCCCTAGCCCTCCAAGAAACCATGTACTTGCCATCAGTGCATTGAATTGTCTTGTTCAGTTATCTCTTACTAAGCCATCATATACACAAGTTATAAGTAAGAAAGCTTAGAGAAGAGGTTAGTTTGTTCTCTATACTGGGCTTGTGTAACTAATAGAATAAGGATACCTGCAGCGATATCACTGCATTAGCATTATCTGTTTCAGTACTGGCTTCCTGCCTATCGTATACAATCTCTGTAAAACTGCTGTTGGCATGTAATTACAAGTTGGTAGATGTAACACCGCTGTTGGCCTGTAACTACCAGTTAGTAGATGTAAATGTACCTAATGTGTCTACTTTGCTATAGATGTAAATGTACCTAATGTGTCTACTTTGCTAGGACTAGGAAAAACAGAGCCACACACTTTGTTTCTTAGTCCTTGTACCTTACCTGTACTGTCCTGCTTGTGTTTGTCTTTTACTCAAATGAGACGGACTTCCAGGCACTTGTATTATACTCTGCCATTGTGTCAAACATCAGAGAAGCTACCCATTTGACTTGTTTGTTGGATAGTACTGTCACTAATCTGTAACTGAATGCTTGATTTCATTTAATTTGTGCTGAAACCTAGCACTGTGTATTAATTACTGAAAAATGCTGAAATCTTGCCTGTTTTAATAACTGCTGCATGCTTGTTTACTGTTTTGGTGTACATCTGGAAGGCATAATCTGTTTATATTGTAGAAATACTGCATGTGGTATTTGGGTACTGGCAACTGTATTCTCTCTTCCTTCTTCTTATTCCAGCTTGACTAAATGCTAGCGTCCCTTGACCTTACTAGGTTCTGTATTTCATCTTCCTTTTGCCTACTCTGAATTTTAGAGTAAACTCTTGCTTCTCTTGATCTTTCTGCTTTTACCAGTGAGCTTTATCCCCTCCCAGTGCCTACGTAATGTCGCTTTCTTCAAATCTGTGCTTCAATAACTTCTGTTTGCTTGTTTACTGTTATGCTGTACAATTAGAAGGCATAATCTGTTTATATTGCAAAATTTCTGCATGTAGTATTTGGATACTGGCAACTGCATTTTCTCTTACTTCTGCTTATTGCAGCTTGACTAAAAGCTAGAGTCCCTTGACCTTACTATGTACTGTGTTCTCTCTTACTTTTGCCTACTCCAGATGTTAAAGTAAATGCTTGCTTCCCTTGACCATTTTTCTATTACCTGCGTGTTTTCGACCCTCACAGTGCCTTCTTAAAGGACCTTTTCTACAAATCTGTACTGTAAACTAAACTACTCTCCTTTTTAGCTCCTCATGCCTCACTTGTCTTGTTTTTCCTTTCTACTGCTCCATGCAAACTTGGGAGTCCTCTCACCAGACCTTCTACCTTTGCTCCTTTTCACCTTCCAGCCTGCAAACTTCACTCTTTTTTTCTCTCTCTCTCTCACTCTTTGCCTTCTTTGCTCCTTTTCACCTTCCAGCCTGCCAACTTCACTCTTTTTTCTCTCTCTCTCTCACTCTTTGCCTTCTTTGCTCCTTTTCACCTTCCAGCCTGCAAACTTCACTCTTTTCTCTCTCCCTCTCTCTCTCTTTGCCTTCTATTTCACTCTTCCTACTTTCTTCTAATATTCACTACCGCTCCATTAATTGCTTTCTGTCCTCTAGAGATGGTACCACCCTAAACTCACTATCTTATTATCATTACAGCTCTCTTTTATTTTACAGTAGTCACCTATATGGAAACCTGACCTCAATCCCCCCCCCACCCTGAACACATCTGGCTGAAATTCTATCTACTGACCCTAAAATTGATACAACGATTGCTGTCTATCCAAGGGCGGTAGGACAAGCTATACATATGTGTCCCAATTATTTCTTCCTCACCTGGTGTTAAAAGCATTTTTTTTGTCTTTTTTTGCAAATTAAACTAGGCTGTTGTGTGCACACGTATTTCTTGCCTCACTAACCCCGACCAACACCCCCCACTGAATATGTATCTCTTTCCTTATTCTCTGTATCACTTTGGCACCTAAACTAACTTCAGGAAAGTGTGCTAAAGGCTAAGACTTTGCTATCTGTCTCTTCACTTTTCTAAACCAAGGGCACACTTCATACATTATCAACATCTGTCCTTACTCACCTAGTCTCTCCACTCTAAACACTGTACTCCTCACTAATAAACTTAAGTGCAAGTCCCACTGATAGTTTTTTTTTCTTTTTCTGAAGCATAGTGATCTGCTGCTCTTGGCTCTACCCACTCTGTTTACCCTCGATTTTCTCGGGCTCACTCCACTTCTCTCCTCTACCCACATTCCCACCCACCCCTGCATCAATTACATTTATCCTAACCAAAGCTTCATCTACCACTACTGCTCACCCACTCATAGCCTTCTACTAATGCATTCTTCACTACACCCCCATTTCACTAATTGTATAAATAACCATTTCACCGTTCAGTCCCCATACTCCCATACTCCACCAAACTGTCTTCACTTTACAGCTTATCTTACAAATAAATCCTACTGTTTACTACCCTACATACCCCTCCATTACAAGGTGCTAGTCTTCACCTGCTTAGCACTACTTACTTTCTCTTTATCCTTCCTCTTTCTACTGCTAGCTACTTCTCCTAAACCAAACATGGATATTACATGCCCACTCATGTAACTGCCATTCTTCTTCCCAAACTCACTCCCTTCTCTGACATAGCACCCCCTCTATATGCAGCAAGTACCTTCTTCCTTAAAAAGCAAATTCTAACTTTACATGTAAAAGCTAAAATAAAACTGACCTCCATACATGAATACAACACAAAGTAAAAACTGCAACCCACTAATCCCTTACACACTTACAACCTAATACTATGCAGTGACATTCATCCCAATCCTGGACCCACTCACTCCCCACTTTATCATACGAACTGTCACAAAACCCTTAACTTCACTACCATCAACTTCCAAAGCATCAGAAACAAAATTCAAGATCTGCATGCCTGGATTGAACACTATAAGCCAGATATGGTAACAGCAATGAAGCCTTGGCTAAAACCTTATATTAAATCCTCAGAAATCCCCCCATCAGGTTTATGTTGCCTGAGAACAGATAGGCCCAGAAAAAAAGGTGGATGCATTACTTTCATATACTGTAATACTTTGAATATTGTCCCATATAATAAATCCACACCCACATTTTCTACAGCTGAAATACTAATACCCTACTTGAAAATGAACAGCAGTAAAAGCATCTGCATTATAGTCACATATATCCCCCCTGTGTAACAATATCCAATACTTAAAGAAATACTAGCCTGGTCATCCAAAAATATAGAGAATGAAACAATCATACTTGATGATGTGAAAATTAACTGGTTATATATCATACATCATCACCCAACAAACAGTCTCAACCTGTTTAAGTACACCCAACTCATTACTACCAAAACCAGAGCCAACAAAAACAATGGCTCAATATTAGACTGGGTCTTGTCTCTGATCCTAGTAAAATCTCCTCCACTGGCAATTTACATAACAGCAATAGTGATAACTTGCCAGTATACATAATTCAGAAACCAACTCTAGTGCTTAATATACAACACTATATATATATATATATATATATATATATATATATATATATATATATATATATATATATATATATATATATATGTGTGTGTGTGTGTGTGTGTGTGTGTGTGTGTGTACCTACCTTCACCATAAAAAACACCTGCTTAAACTTAAACCTGGATCAAATGCTCCAGATAACTTGCCACTAGAATTTCTCCAAAAATCAGCAGACATTATAGCCTTTCATATTAGTATACTACTAAACAGATCAATTCAAGAGTCCTTCATTCCCACCATCTGGAAAAAGGCATTTATCCTCCCTCTCCATAAAGGTGGAAACAAAAACGATATATCTAACTTCTGTCCAATTGCAATCCTTTCTCCCATCCCAAAATTCTGGAAAAGTGTATCTATAGCAAACTATTTAACTACCTACTACACTATAACCTCGTCTCCCCAACCCAACATGGGTTTAGACCTAGTCATATTACCACCACTGCTCTTATAGCTTTCTTGGATACAGTCAACCATGCTCGAGACTCAGGATACCTTGTCTCCTCAATATTTTGTGACCTTTCCAAGACATTTGATACCATCTTCCACAAGCTTCTTCTGACCAAACTCTCCAATTTAGGCATATCTCCTCCTAACCTAGGCCGGTTTTCCAACTACCTTACACATTAACAACAAGCAATCAGATGGCACCAATCTCTCTCTCCTTTCCTCAATATCAGTACTGGAGTCCCATAAGGTTCCATACTAGGTCCACTGCTCTTCAGCATTTTCATTAATGATTTCCAAAACAGAATACCCAATGCTGATGTCATCCAATATGCAGAACAGTCCACCATCTGCATGGCCAAGTCTACTTCGGAACTACTTTCACTCACCCAAAGAGCCTTCACCTCCACTGAAACCTGGATGTATAATAACCACTTAGCCCTAAATGCTAATAAAACCAAATTCATGTTATTCACCCCCAGAAAACACCAACCCTAACCAAAAATGAATTTTGCATCAACTCATTCAACAACACTTGCCTCGAAGTAGTTCCATATAATAAACTTCTAGGGTTCATCAGAGAAGATCACCTAACTTTCAACCAGCATATTAACACAAACATCAAAAAAATCCATCAGAAACTAGGCATTCCTCACTTATGCAGCAAGAATATCCCTTACCTCTTCCTTTCTACTTCATTCCTTGCTCTATGGCTCACCTCTCCTTACTAATATACAGTTCTCACTTAAATCCAAACTGGACTCATGCTACAATAAATTTGCTAAATTTGTAACCAGTGCTAAACACTTCTCCTACCACTGTGTATCACTCCAATGTCTAAACTGGCTAGACCTTCCCCAACATCTGACATACATACAACTAATCACAGCTTGTAAGGTATCTATAAGTCTTCTAGTTGTCCTGCCCTCTCCTCTCTGTTCACCATGTATCACCCAGATAGACTTCTGTGATCAGAAAATCAGATGCTCCTTAATGTAACAAAACCTAACCTTTCCACCAGTGAAATGCATTACCCATATGTTACAGCAAAACTATGGAATGCTCTCCCTCCTTCAATTAGGTCTAGTAGTAAACCTGAATGCTTTAAGACTTGAGTGAAACAACACTTGTTCTCCAATTGAATATGTACATGTACTAGCGCTGACTATAAAAAATACAGTATTCCTAGCCTTCCTATTTTTCCTCCCCATCTCACTTACAGCTCAGACTCCTCATATATACATTCAATGCTTCCATCTTGCAAAATCTGAAGGTAATCCTACTCAGTGCTAGAAGTCTAAACCTCAAAATGCACTCTCTCGAGGCACTCCTAAAAATGGAGAACATCAATATCTGTGCAGCAACTGAGACCTGGTTCAAGACTCCAGAGAGCACCCTTGCAATACCAGGCTACAACTCTTACCACACTTTTCAGCCACCAAACCAAGACCAAAATGATAAAGGTGGAGGAGTGCCCATATTCACCAAGGATATTCACACCTCCAGGCTAGTTGCCCAATACAATGCATCTGAAATTCTCCAGGTGCAACTAACACTAGGTAAGACTGCAATCCAAATTGTAGATGGCAACAGATCCCCCACCATGCCCCAAGATTCTCACTATGCCTTTCTAAACATACTGGAAAAAATTAAAATACAACCAAACAACCCAGTACTGGGTGATTTTAACCATCCTGACATTAACTGGGAAAACTACTGGGGTATCAACACCTTTTCCCAATGGTTCTTGGAATTCATAAATTCCAATGCCTTGGATCAACTAATCCATTGTCCCACCAGGGGCTTCAATATCCTAGACCTGGTCATTACCAACATGGGAGATAGATGCTCCACACCAGTGGTCACCCCCCTCATTGGCCAGGTCTGACCATAAACAAATCACCCTTGACATCCACATCCTACCCCCCAGTAAGGAAACCTTTGTAAACAACTTCTCCAAAGTGAACTTCATGCTACTTAAGTCAGAAGTGACAAATGTCATGGCACCCATGCAGACGGGAGCTGAAAGTTCGACTGCTGAATCCTACACTAAGGCACTGTACGAGCCCATCCACTAATGCATGAATCGTACCATCCCAAGTAGAACCAAAGACACTCTTCTCCAGAAAAAGGAAGTAAATCTGGTGGTCCCCTGCCGTAAACAAACTATACAACAGAATAAAGAAACTGTTGCAGAAAAGAGGAAAATCCCACGATGACATCTCAATACCAAAAGATTGCCAAATTCCATTAATCACAGCCACACAGGTAGAAACCGCAATCTCCAAAGCTAAGAATACAGCATCCATGGGACCAGATGACATCCAGGGCTGTGTACTACATGAACTACAAAATGAACTGGCACCTCACCTAAGCATCATGTTTAATCATAGCCTCACCTCAGGCTTTGTGCCCACTGAGTGGCACACCGCTACAGTTATCCCACTCCACAAGGGGGATCCACCTTGGATCCCGGGAACTACCATCCCATCAGTCTGACAAGCCTGATCTGCAAGGGCATGGAAAACATTATCATGGAACTTATAAACAAAGACATTGGCAACCTTCCAACACTGGACCCCACCCAGTTTGGGTTTGGGAAGAGACGATTTTGTCTCCTTAACCTGATTGACTTCTTCAAATCAGTCTTCAGAGCTGTGGACGAGGGTAAGGTGGTCCAAACAGCCTATGTGGAACTTGCAAAGGCCTTCAACACCATCCCCCACTCTGTAATCATAGATAAACTTACTAAGCTGGGCATAAATCCATACATCACTCGATGGGTTGCCAACTGGTTTACTGACAGAACCCAGACTGTAAAAGTAGCCAACTCTAAATCCATCTCCAGACAAGTGACAAGTAGAGTACCTCAGGGTTCAGTCCTGGGACCACTCTTGTTTGCCATCTACTTCTCTGAAGTACAGGCCAACACTAAGAGACTCTGGCTAGCAAAGTTCGTAGATGACTGCAAACTGGGAGCCATTATTGAATCCCCAAATTATGTGGATATTCTACAAAAGGGCCTTACAGAAACAGATGCTTGGTGCCAGAGCCATGGGCTCAATCTTAATGCCAAGAAAGGTATAGTTATTCCCTTTGGGAAAAAACATGTACCCATGAATTACCACATAGGTGGCAGTACACTAAACACCAAAAGTGTGACGAGAGACTTAGGGACACATGTGGACACTGGTCTCACCTTTGATAACCACATCACCACAGCAGTCAGGAAATCCTTCTATGTGGCACACCTCATCACTAAGGGCTTTTCATCCAGAAAAAAGGAGGTCATTGTCCTACTGTACTCATCCCTCATTAGACCCATTATAGAGTACAATGCCCTGTTTGGTATGTATCTCACAAGACATCTGCAACAGCTGAAAAGGCTGCAGAAATACCTTACTAAAGGAATCACAGGCCTAAAGCAGATGCCCTATGCGGGTCTATATTAGAAAGTCGACCGCTTACTTACCTGAACACCTAAATGTTGACCTGTCTTCATCTAACCACAAAAACATCGATCATCCAGAAGAGTGAAAGCGGAAACATCGAATCGTCATGGTTGGCCTTCTGCGGTATAGCTCCATAAGGTAAGTGTGCGATAGTTACAGACTTAGGGTTAGGGTGCGGGTTAAGTTAAGTGCATACATGGTGGTATATGTAAGATTTAGAGTAGGGTTAGAAGTAGGGTTTAGTTTAGGGTTAGAGGGAGGGTTTTGGTTAGTGTGTGTATGTGGTTTATTTAGTTTGTTTGTGTAGGTAGTATGTAGCGGGCGGTGGGGTGGGACAAGTATGAGTGTTCGACTTTTTAAATTTTGCAGTTTAGAACATTCAGTGTTTATGCGGTTCGATGATGATGGGTCGACGTTTAGTTATTTGATGAATTAAGCAGTCGACTTTATAATATAGACCCCCCTATGCTGACCATCTAAAAAAACTCCAGCTATACCCTGTGGCATATCGTCTACTCAGAGGCAATCTCTGCTTAACATACAAGGCCATGTCAAACCCTGAGCTGTTGGACATGCTCCACTTAAAGAAATCCCAATCCCTCAGAGCCACATGCTCCAGGGATTTAAACCTTGTCATCACAATGAACAAAACATGCTGGAGGGATAGGTTCCTGACCCAGAGACTCCTCATACTCTGCAACAGACTGCCTATACATGTCAAGCAGAGTGCCTCCTTGGCCCTCTTCAAGAGGAACCTTGACGATTGGATGGGAGATAGGAAATTCACCCTGGGGATCATGTCAGTCACCCTGCTAGATAGGAGTCCAGGGAAGTAAATATTATGGGAAGAAATATTTTGGGAATTGTTTGGCTAGGCTTGTATAGGCCCTAGGGCTGGGAGCCTAGTACCAACCTATGAACCTATGAACTTACTAAGTCCAACTTGTGTCACCCAGCCACACATAATATGCTATATCAGTTACCTACCATATCTTCTATTCACTCTTGATCCCTATATAACAATAGCTCTAAGGCTATACCTTACTTTCAGTATCGTATAGCTCTAAGGCTATACCTTACTTTCAGTATCGTATAGCTCTAAGGCTATACCTTACTTTCAGTATCTTTAATCTGCTGCTTGCCATCTTTCCCTCTCTACTGCAAATCTGCAATACTGTATTGTTCACACATTCACTATTATCCCATGTCATCAATTGTAGTCTTGTTTGGCTTGCATACTTAAAATCTAACATTTGTATAAATAGTATTATCTATTTTAGTGTATCACCTGTTCTGTAATGTTGCATTCTGTACCATAACTACTTGATTTCAGCTTTATCATGTTTTGTTTTTTGGAGCTTTTTTCCCCAGACTTCTATTAAAAAGGGGCTCACCCTGGCCCAGTAGACCTCCTGGTAAACAAATGCAAATAAAATAAAATAATAATAAAAATAAATCTACTAATAAACGCAAATATATCTGCAGCAGCAGGTCTTAGTGGTGTAACTGGTATAACCAATATTTATTGTTATGGCTGTAGAAGGCACCATTGGGGAAGGTGTAAAATGACTGTGTGGGCTAGTTGGCATAAAGGCCAGAAACATGGGTGAGAATGAGGTAATCACAGAATGCAGTACTCAGAACACAAGAGGACAACAGTACAGAAGACTGATAATAAGCCATTTTTTTCAGCCTAAGGCCTGAATTTGGGTACTGAGGAGCTATGCTCAAGCTATCTTACAACAACTTATTTCAAAGTGATGATATGGATCATGAAGAAGAGGAAACACATTGAATGCACATGCATAACAGAGGTTTTAAGTATGCTGTGGTGGTGGTGCTGCAGTAGCATTGTTGCCACACAGTAAGACGTTGTCCTCTTCGACTCTCAGCTAGAGCATCTTCTGTGCGGAGACATGCGTGAATGGGCGTACCTTCGTTGAAGGTTGTGCATCAGGGCCGGCAACTCGGCACGTAAAAATCTACTGCCAATCATTAGGGGACCAGAGTTCCTCTGTGGTGACCCCTAACCTGGAAAAGCCGAAAGACACAACACAACAACAGAAGCATATTGCAGTGTAGACATATGGACAAGTGGTTAGGCACAAAGAGGAGGTTAGAGGTGAATCCACAGTGACTGCAACAACCAAATATGTTGGGAGATGCTTTGCTAGTGGTACATACATGTGTCAGTGTGAGACACAGGCTGTTACACAAACTGTGCAACACTTTAAAACACCATAGGGTAAATAAGCCCTTGCAAGGCTGTTTCACAAAGTACTTAATAACAATCTAAGTGGAGCCCCATACAGGGCTACAAGGTCAAAATTAGGGTATTTTTTAAATACTCATCACTTTGGTGTTATGGAGGGGTGTCCTGTGCATGAATGATATCTGGTCTGATATTACATTTCTTTGAATAATGCATGCAGATTCTGCTGTTTGAAGTAATAGTATGTTGCTCTGTGTATGACAATTCACTGTGCTGAGGTCTGGCACCAAGCTGTTAACAAGGATTCTGAAAATGGAACTTGATTCACACAGTATTTATGCAATGCAACTGTTACCTCTGCATGCACTTCTCACTGTATATACTATGTGTATGTCAGGGTGGCATTGTAGGATTTGGGGATGGGGCGGACTGAATTCAAAGGTTTGTCAGTTATAGTTAATTGATGCAGTAGGAGGTGCTGGGGATCTGATGGCCTCACCAATGATGCAGTCCAGTAAAGGTGAAAAGGGCAGAATATAATGCCTCAATTATCTGTCAAAGAACTAGTTATGTGGGGTTTCCAAGCATTCCAAGAGAAACCAAAAGATGTACCATGTCATAGGTCTCTTCTCAAAATGCTTGTGCCAGGTTCACCTTGGAAACAACAGGGAACATCCCAAATTGTCTCAATGACTCCACTCATTATGATGGAGTAGGAACTATATGCTAATATGTTCCCGTATTGCTGAGCTCCTCTCTTTGTCACAGAAAGTGAACCAGGTACCCTGAGAATAAACTTCATTTTAGTGACTTGTATCTATGATATCATCCATTAAATCATCACTCAAAGCTTATGGCCATAGGTGAAGAGGGGAACAGCGACTGATATAATGTTGCATTACTTTAAAGCTTCATCCATTAAATGGCCACTGTCCGAGTTCTCCATTACTTTACTAATGAACAAGACCCCAAGACATCTAAAGTTCTTCATCTTATGTTGCTGTTTGCCCTCAAATACAAACAACAGTCTCCCATTTTCCAGGAGAGAATCATGACTTTGAATTTGGAGATGCTGGCTTTCATTCATGTCATTTCACACTCTGCAGTCAACCAATACAGTGCATCTGCAAGCAATCATAATCCCTTGAGGCTAGCTGGAAAGTATCATGTGTAAGTAACAAATATGCATATCTCATATCCCCAGACAAGAATACCTCCAGATCTTGGCAGCACCTTGATATTTTATTCATAAACATTGCAAATAGACAAAATCTTGTATGAACATTGAAAGTATCCAAGTTAAAGCTGTGAATGAGGCCATACATCTCCATCCTGAAATGCAGGATCCAAATAGCACAGAACAGCTGTTATAGGACTCTAAAACTGTTGTCATGATTCCCAAAGGATTTCAAGGGAATGCAGTCATACACATCCTCTAGTTCCAAGAAAACAAGTAAAGATTGTACTGGCAAACTCATACAGGTAAAAAAATCCAGCTTAGCTGTAGCTGGATAAGACTGAGAAGCAAAGCAAAATAGATTTCAGTGGCAGTCTCATTAGATAACCAAGTAGGAAAAGAAGCTCAACAGAGAGAAATCCAGCAATTCTCATGGAGCTGTGTAAGTAATAAAGGTCCAGTGTTTGAGGGCACTAAGAGAATAACAGAGCTGAATCAGTGAAAGGCATTGGTTACCCCACAACTTCTACCCTGGTAATCACAGAAGTATCCTAGCTCCTCTTTTAATGGGGCAAAGAAGTGTCTTTGTGAAGGAGAAAGAGTATGAATGATTCTTTGGAATAAATCCTGTTCACTTAGCTTTCCTACAGCAAACATACACAATGCCACTAAATCACAAACTATTTTGTCTCTTTCAAAATATTCATTAATAAACAATACATTGATATTTTGGAGTCCTGGAGCTTTTAAGAGGATGAAAAAATATAACTAAGCATGTATTCTTCAGTGTAAATTAGGCAATTTTTTTGAGGCAAATGTAGGTATTTGTACTTACAGTAAATGCCAAAGATAGTTTGAGACCTGGATACATTTCTTCAGCTGTTTTGCCCTTACTGCCCAGGTTTCTGTACCATACAGAAGTACTGGTCTCACCACTGTTTTCTACATGTTACTTTTCAATGTCTTCAGCATTCTTCTGTCATAACTATCCTCGCCTCTTCTGTTTGGGCCAATTGGTTGCAACACCCATGATTCTAACTCTGACTTCCTCGTTTAAACTTCCTTTCTCCTCAACCATACCTCCACAGTACTAGAAGGTATTAACCTTTTCCACTATTTTCATATATATATATATATATATATATATATATATATATATATATATATATATATATATATACAGGAGGTTGAACTTGATACCATTGAATGATCATATAGTCGACCACATTCAGCAAAACCCACAATGTCGAAATACAACATTTTCGAAATACAAATTGCCGTAAACCTTAGAACGGCCTTTAACATGCTTTGAAATGGGGGCGACATTTGTATTTTGACAATGTCAGGTTTGACATTGTCACCGCTCGACCTCCTGAGATCAACTAGAGTGGGTTCGACCAAATCCACGTCGACCTGCTAAGTGCAAACCTATATATATATATATATATATATATATATATATATATATATATATATATATATATATGTATCAATCAATGTTTAGCTTTTTATCCAATGACTGAAAAGGTCACACAGATGAAACATTTAGTCATAACTGCAAGAAAGTTCCAGCAAAACTAGAGACTTTTATGTGTAATACCTTAAACCTGATGCAGTGGAGGATATATGCAAATGACCCCTTAAGAACATACTTAGTGTTTCTGCTACATTACTTGTAAATGCCCATGACTTTACTGGAGCATTCAAGCCAATAAATCTGAGTCCCAAAACAGTAGACATGTCATGTTGTGTCATATTTCTGAGCTTATCTGCACACCATAACTGGATTGCTGGGCCACACTTTAGAAATGCAAAGTTTAGAAACAAGCCTGATGTCCATAACATCACGATGATTGGAAAATATATTGAATAAATTCCATTCCAAAACATCACACAGACCAGCCATTTAGTAAAAGCTAAAAGAAAGACCCATCAAAGCTAGAGATTTCCATGCTTTGAAGATAGCTGTCTTGCATACCTCTCAGCCAATCAGGGATACATTTCAGCAGAATCAGGGACAAAGCCAGAACAAAATCAGGGACAATCAGGGACACTTTTAAAATATTAGTGCTGTTAACTTGAGACATTCACAAAATCACAGCATATGAATTAATTTACATTTTCTTTTTTTCAAAACAGGTTTATTGTTTTAACATACAAGAGAAATATCATAACAATTTTATACAAGTAATTAAAAATAGATATGATTATAACATTCAACAAAACAACTAAAGTATTTACAAAGACATCCACTACAATCAGATCAATTAATTAAACTAAAATACCATGCTATTGAAATTAGGATTTTTTTAACAAATTTTGTAAATTATCCCATACAATATAATAAGATGTTTTTCTAGTTGTTCTTGACCTAATTGTGTTTATTTCCATATGGCACACTATATTCATAACATTTTTAAATTCATTGAACGAAGGAGGTGTATCTGAAATCCAATTTCTGGTTATTATTTTCCTAGCCACTTCTAGAATAGACCATAACAAGGGAAGCTTAACGTTTTTAACACTTTGAGGTACAGGTGTGTTGAATAATATAAGAGATTTAGAAATAATGAAATTATCTGTAAAAAGAGCCTGCAAAAATGCATTAATTGACTTCCAGTATTCTTTCAATTTTATACAGTCATAAAACATATGAGCCCAGTCAGCATTAATTTCTACATTACATCTCTTACATAGATTATCTTTATTATTTATTTTATTCATCATCAAAGGTGTATAAAAAGATCTATGTAAAAATTTCCATGTATAAAGTCTCCAGACAATGGAAGACGTAGTTCTATAGGCAGATTCCAATATATATTGTTTATCTTATTGATTTGGTGGGTCCCCATTAATAGAAGTGAAATAATTCCAGTATGTATCTACACTGTAAAAAGTTTCTTGTCTGATAATTTTATGTATGTATGAAAGTTTACCTTTATCAGAAACTTTATGTTGTAAATTTAATATCAAGTAATCAATCAGTGTTGGAATATATTCTTTAACTGTTATAGACATTAGATCTATTTTATTAATGAGATGTTGTCTAAAGGTCTGAACCTCTAACCAGCAAGTTTCTCTTAGATCAAATTCTTGTTTTAAGAAATCTAGATTTTTAACTTTATTATCAGATATCAACTGATACCAGTACTTTAGATCATTATCTATAGCTAAATGAGTTCCTTCAGAAGTAGATGACAAAAGCATACCCTGAGTATACATTATAGGGAATATAATAAAATTCCATTCCCTATACTTAGGGTACATGAATATAAAGTTACGATAGCTAATAATAATATTTAATGGGTAACAAACCATATGTTTAGGTGTAATAGGTGAAGTACAAAATTCCTTTAGTAACCATAACATGGAGTTATTTACAATCATATTTTTATGTGTTAAGGAGATTTTCATGAAGTGCATACTAATTAGCTCCCAATAATCTTTCCATTTTGCGATATATGACTGATCTATTAATAAAGTAATAACTTTTACAATAGAAGAGATAGTATATAAATTAAAGTCTGGAAAAGAAATACCCCCTTGAGACCAGCTATTAGTATGTTTCTTTAATGCAATCCTAGGTCTATTAGGTGCCCATAGGAAATTTAACATTAGTGTATTCAGTTTCTTGATAATTAATTTTGTAGGTGGAAGTATTATTGATTGTATTAAGTATAAAATCTTGGGGAATATTATCATTTTAATAATTGTAAGTCTCTCCTCCATAGTAAAAATCATATTATTCCAGGTATTAAAAAGATTTTGTATATTAAGAAAACAGGTATTATAATTATTATATATAATAGATTTAATATCTTTAGATAGTATTATACCTAAATAAGTTATCTGACCTGAATTGGGTACATATTTAGTAAAATCACTAATGAGAATATTTTTTCATGTATATATAGGTAGTATTTTAGTTTTTTCTTCATTGAATATTAAACCAGAAATACTTTCAAAATTCATAATTTTATCAAATAGAGACTGCATAGAAGAATTAGATCCTGCTGATGTAATTAGAACATCATCTGCAAAAAGTTGAATTTTGGATGTTGTATTTTCATCTATTTCAAAACCCTCTATGTCAGTACTGTTTCTGATCAAATTAGCTCACGGCTCCATTACTAAAGTGAATAATAGTGGAGAAAGTGGACATCCTTGTTTTGTACCTTTAAAAATGGGTATTTTTTGTGAAACATATGTTCCTACCTTAATATAAGCCAATGTTCCTTTTTATAAATGCTCAATTAGATTTACAAATGCATCTGAGAAGTTTGTGCACTTCAGTAAGGTAAACAGATAGTCCCAACTTACTGAATCAAATGCTGAACTTATATCAAGACTAATAAGTGTTAAATCTTTCTTTTTCCTATTTGCAAAATCAATTAATGTTAAAGTTCTTCTTATATTATCAAAAGTATTTCTATTTACAATGAAGCCTGTCTGATCTATATCTATAATGCCAGGGATGATTGTCTTCAATCTATCAGCAAAAATACTCATAAACATTTTATAATCAACATTAAGTAATGAGATGGGCCGATATGAAGTACATCTAGTTGGATCTTTATTAGGTTTTAAAATTGGCGAAATGTATATTGCCAAGATGGGGTTATTAACTCAGTTTGGGCCAAAATAAAAACCTTATGTATTAATGAATATGTACTTTTAGAAAGGATTTTATATATCTCTGGTATAATACCATCATTACCCGGTGCTTTGTTTGATTTAAGCTTATTTATTTGTGTAATAACCTCTGTATATGAAATACTTTTGTCCAATAGTTTAATCTGTTGTTTATTAAGCTTTTTATTCATGTTTGTGGTTATAAAATCCTTTATTTTATCTTTAGGTTCCATGTTAATGTTATTATGGTTAATTTTGTGAAAGTGATTTCTAAATTCATCTAGTATTTCTGGTATACTAGAAACATTCTTCTTTTCCTTAGAGAAAAGATTTCTTTGATATGGTTTTGTTTATTCAACCTTTTTGTTTTATTTTTAAGTCTATGTAAGTATTTGGGGCTTATTGAATAAGACAAAAACTTGTATTTCTCTAAAGTTATTTTAACTTTATGAGTTAAAATTTCTTTGTATTTCTCATTTAGTTTGTTTATTTCTTCAATAACTTTCTTGTCCATAATATTTTCTTTATTATTATGTTTATAAGAGTCTAATTTACTTTGAATATCTAACAATTCCTTATCCCAAGATTTCCTTCTATTATTATACCATCTGATACTTTGTCCATATAGATATGATTTTAAGGCATCCCAAACATAGACAATGGAGACTTCAGGAGTATTATTTATGTCTAAAAAAATGTTTTACTTCTGAAAGTATATATTCTTTATAGTCTTTTAGTTGAGTTAAGTATGCTGGTATCCTTTTGATCTGAACATTATGAGTATTTTTTATCATGAATTCAAAAACAATTGAATTATGATCATATATAGGACATGAAATGATTTTGGAATTAATTAAATCTGTTACCATCTGGTTAGAAATAAAGACCCTATCTATTTTTGAATAAGTTTTGTATCTGTTAGAAAAAAGGTGTATGGTAATGATTTTGAATCTATCTGATTATTAATATCATTCAAATGATAAGAATTAGCAAAATCATTTAAATGTTTTGCATTAGATGTAATTCTTCTTTTTCCTATAGTGGTAGTATCACTTTCATGTAGTATACAATTAAAGTCACCAGCTAAAATAATATCTCCTATAGAGAATGATATGATCTTATCAAGATGATGTTTCACTGTATTAATACCAATTCCATGTATCCAATATAGATTAATTAAAGTGTAAGTCTTCCCATTAATTTGTATTGTAACCATACAAAACATTCCTTTGTCATCCTGATAAGACTTAATGGTTTTAGAAATGGGCATACTTTTATTCCATAAAATAGCCACTCCTCTTTTTTTCTGAGTGTGCTCTGAACTAACCAATACTGTATATTTGTTTGTGGCTAGTTTATCAATATCTTTTTCAAGAGATGGGTTTCTTGCAGGAAGACTAAGTTGGGCTTATGTAAATTAATGTATCTTATTAGGCTTGCCCTTTTACATGGATTATTCAATCCATTAATGTTTAAAGAAATTCCTTTTAAAGATGTCATTTGGCATTTTTAAAACTTAAGAATCTTATGATCAAAATAACAAATAACAACATAAGTAATGTTACATCTCCTCCTTTAGGTGTACCTTTAAATATAGCTGTATTTATTGAATCTCTTATGGGATTTTGTATAGGATTCAATTTTGTTTGTAGTGACAATGAGTGTACAAAATATATTGTGGATGTCAAAACTATATACATATAACAATGAACAAGTGAAAATAATGTAAGGATTAAACCTTGCATCCAGCCTGGAGTTAAAAACTCCAACTTAGAGTAGTATTTACCACTCAAGTTAACCCCCTACCCTAAGCAGCAGTACCTCAGCTACCACCTTATCAATTTAATGCTGGTTATATTTAACTTAAATTAACAGCTTTCAATTCAATTATCTAGCAAGACAAGACTACACATTTGATAAAACAGCATCATATAAACTAAAATAAACTTTTTTTTTTTTAAACTATTCATACTACTATATACATCTATGTAATATAATACACTTGTATTCAAATAGCATTCAAATAATCTTGATATTAGGAACCAAGAGTAGAGAGAGAAATAAAAGACGTGAAAGAGGGAGAGAGAGTGAAAGAAAGAGAGAGAGAAAAAAAAGGAAGGCATATTTACATATTAATTTATTCAAAGTATGTAAAAATAAGTTCTAACATTCATTTAAATCAAAAACTTTGGCTAATATGGTTCAGACATTACATATATTAAGATGCATCTATTTTCTGTCATGTAAATGCAGTCAACAGCTTCCAAAAAAAAACCTTGAATTGCTTGTATATGAGCATTTTACTCATACTCATTATTGTCAATAGAATAAAATATTATATTTATAGAAATTGTTATAAATCATACTGCATAGTTATGCAAATTCTCAGAAACACTTGCATTATTGTAAAAAAAGCCATCTGTATTTTGTATGTCTATACTACTGCTTTAAAATATATCACATGACAATTTCTTCCAGAATAGAGTTATAAAGTTATTTATGCTTGTCAATCAGATGAATTAAATGAGTTATAGTAATGTATATGTTTGGAACATAATTTTCTAACACAGATTAGTATGCTGCAGTCAAGTAGATTTTCAAAAACACTTGAATAAATGTTTCATTTTCTATGCCTTCTAAAATAAGACATTTACTTACTACAAGAAACTGCATCATTTAAAATCATTATAACTGACATATTTTATGAATTATAACATAGATATTTAAGTAATTATATAAAATAACTCACATTTAAATGTTAAAGAGTTCATTTTCCTTCACATAGTCGCATTTGCATCAGTTCTACTTCCTGGTAGAGTGTTCTTCCTGAATTTGTGATGTGTCAGTGTGATATCTGGGTCAAAGGTCAAATTGACTGCTTTCAGCTTCTCTGTGAGAATTCTGAGAGTTGAAGCTTTTAAAACAACTCGAGGACACTGTTCATGATGTAGCCCACATCCCAGATTGTCTCCCTTAACATTTTGGCAGGAAACTTGTTAAAAACTAGTGACAAACATTCATTTAGCAGTGTAAATGCATCTAAACATGACAAAACCTTTGCGATGTATTTTACAGGTTATTACAGCCTCTATGTAAGTGAAATTAAGTCCAAAGTTATTAGTAAGTAATAAAACTCAATATTTTTGTCCCAACTCAATTTTTATGCAAATCTTATTATTTACTGTGTCTATATGATCAAAAGCATTTCTATATATTAATATGAAAAAAAATAAAGAGAAAGAATAAAGAAAAGAAATAGAGAGTAGAAAATAAAAGAGTGTAAAGCAGAAATAAAAAAAATGTAAGAGAAAGCTATAAGAAGTATATACAATGGAATATTACTTACTGTTTATATTAATAGAGTTAAAAATAAAACATATTATTTACTATTATTTAGTTCTAATTATTATTAGTTAAAGCATGACAGATTTACAAACAAGCATAAGCAGTATAATCAAGAAAGTATAATTAGGAATAGCATTTGAAGAACATATAAACGTTCTACAAGGAATAAATATGTTATTATTCCATTTATCATATTTTCATTACTCTTCTCTCCCTGCCCTCCCCCACCCTTTACCCACTACATAATCTAAATAGAATGTCATTGTTTAAACAAAGAAAAGAAGAAAAGGAGAAAAAAAATGTATCAAATTACTGACCTTACTTCTCTTTTTCAGAAAGAGAAACAAATTGAATAATAGTTTGTTATTAGTTCCTCAGATATTTTGGCTGGTTATGAAACAAAACATTTCTTTGCACACAGAGAATAACTTTGATTAAATCTTTTTCAGAATATTTGTGGCTTTCTGGAAATGCAGGAACTATATTTAAAAAGATTAATAATAAAGTAAAATGATGAGAGAAAAAAGAAAAAACATAGAACAAATCATTTGTTTTTTAGTCTCTTCTTCTTCTCTGAAGTCTTCCACGAAGTTTCAGTTGCCAGTCTCTTTAATGAAGGACTAGCCCATTCCATTTCCTCTATTTTATCCAAAATCTTATTTTTTTTGATAAACAGTAAAGCAGAGTCTAAGTCATCAAAAATTTTAGGACCATCAGGAAGGAAGATTTTTAGCTTGGCAGGAAACAGAAGGTATGTTTTAAACTGTGCAGTTTTAAGCTCCCTTATTAGTGGCAGAAAAACTTTTCTTTTAGCTATTACCAAGGAAGAATAGTCATTGTCAAAACGCACAGTTGTCTCATTAATCTTAACAGGAGCTTTAGCCCAAGCAGATTTAAGAACCATCTCTTTATCAAAAGATGATAGAAATCTAACTATAACTGATCTAGGATAGTTTTTGTTAGAGTTAGTATTAGCTATAGATCTATGTGCTCTTTCGATACCAAAAGAGAATGCTTATGGTAAGTCTAAAGTTTTAGGGAGCCATGTTGTTAAAAAAGAAGTAATATTGTTACCTTCAATATTTTCTGGCAGTCCAAAAATCCAAATGTTATTGTGCCTAGATCTATTTTCCAGGTCATCCAGCTTTGTTTGTAAATGTGTATTTTGTTTCAGCAGAAACTCAATGTTGATTTCCTCTTCTTGGATTCTATTTTCCATGTCATTCACAGCTTCTTCTATGCCTGTCATCTGGATCTTCTGTTGTTGCAGGTCTATATGTAACAAGTCTATTTGTTTTGTAGTTTTTTCTATGAAGGTATCAATTTTAGTATCCATTTTATCCATCTTAGCGGTAAGTTGCTGGATTATAGTTATCAGAGACTGAAGTTCTTTCTTGATGCTGGAGTCTTGAGAATTTGTCTTACTGGAACTCATTTCAGACTGATAAACTGACAAGAAAATTTCCAAAGTGATTTCTGACAGGAATATTGTTAAAATTTCCTTTCTTTTTTATATATAGTTCAAGAACTATATAAAACAAACATATTTAGAAAGAAAATTACTTCAAAAATTAATTTTTTAAGTAATTAATTCCTATCAGTGTAATGAAATTGGTGGAGCTGAAGAAATCTGCTGCTATCCTGTGTTCATCCTTGGCCACGCCTCTCTAATTTACATTTTCTGAGGTAAAAGAAATCTACAATTCTTAATTATTGCCATTATTCATTAAGTTTAATTCACTAACTTTCCTCCAAAAGTCACCAGTTTTTGGAGGGATTAAGAAGGACACAGCTAAAACTTGAGTCAAAATCAGGGACATCCCTGAAAATCAGGGACAGTTAAGAGGTCTGCTGACTTGTCACAGTATTAATGGCTTTCTGATTTCAGCTGTATTGGTTGGGTAGTAAATTATCATTTCTCAATATTGTATGAGCATTTCTCCATTTACAAGGTGCTGGTTATCTTTTTCTTCTACAGGGGAGATAGCTGTCTTGTCACAATATTAATCGGTTTCTGATATCAGCTGTATTTGTTGTGAAAGTGATATACTATTTCATAATCTATCACTCTAAATCCATTTAGAAGGTGGACAGCCTATAAATTGGGGGAAAGTGAAAGGGCATATCAAAATCACATATAAAATCAGTTATAGTTGATGAACCTGATATCCTGCATTCACTTGGTTGGTCTTCTGCTTTCAAAAAACACAACTATAAATAATTTTAAGTATTAATTATCTTTTTCATGAAAGAATGTAGTTAAAATATACATAAAAATGGTACAGTGGGCTAAAGGTCCAAAAGAAATATGTCACCGAAAAGTGATGTATTAACATTCCAAACACATGTGGAATGGCCAGCCTCCATAAAAAAAAAGTTCTGGATCCCCTGTTTCCATTGCTCAAAGCACATAGTAAATCTAACCAGTATGAGCACTGATACTGAAACAAAGCTGAAGTATAGTTCTCAGCAACTTGTTTAATAAACACAAAACAGAGAAGTCACTCACATAGTTCAACACCAGCCCCTCTGCCCCATTTCCATCCCCTGAGAATCCCCATTTGTTTTCAAATACATTCAGTTACTTTTTTTAATACAAATGGCCTTCTCAAAGGCTCCCTTGGTATGCCATGCTCCACTGGTCAGAGGAATGTTTTTGTACTATGACATCTCCTTTGGTATTTAAAGTAAAACTATAAAGATATACTATCTGCTAGCTAAAAATCACTACAGCAGCAAAACCCCTTCTGTTGCCTTGTGATCCTTTACACCCTAACATGAAATAACATATTCCTGTACTTTTGGATGTTAGTCTCCACTTAAACATATGGTTCTGATTGTCCCAACGTGTCTCAAGTTCAAACCACTCATAAAATATTTAACATGATTATGAATTTATTTATTTTATTTTTATTTATTTTATTTTCAGTTTGATTACCGGGGAAGTTCACTGGGTCTAAAAGTGCCCGTTTTCAGTGGAGGCCCGGGAAGAAAAGCTCCGTAAGCAATACAAATACATTAAAGGTTACAAAATGTTAAAGAAAAATACAAGAATAAAATTCATGCAATCATAGGTTCTTAGGTTCATAGGTTCATACTAGGCTGTCTGCCCTAGGGTATTTATAAGCCTAGCCAGAGTGTGTTTGGCTTTCGCCACCCATTTTAAATGAATTTTGCTATGCCCTTTTTCGAGGTTAGTATACTGTGCCTCTGTCTAACAGTGACACAGAAGTGATACCCGGGGTAAACCTACTATCTCCCATCCACTCATCAAGATTCCTCTTGAAGAGAGTCAATGAGGGACTCTGCCAAACCTGGACTGGGATTTTATTCCAGAGTGAAGGGAGCCTCTGGGTTATGAATCTGTCCTGCCAGCATGTCCTATTTATTTCAGTGCTGAGAAATGTAATGCATGAGATGTAAATCAAACAACGTAGCTAATAGGTAAAAGAGAACACCTTTTACAGGAGTTTCAAATTCAAAACAACATGATACTAATGTCTGTAGCAATAGGAATTTTTATTTATTTATTTATTTTTTATTACATTGGTGGTACAGATATATACAGTATTTACAATATGTAGTATCGAGGAAGAAATTCCATAGTCAGAGAAAGACTGCTAAGTCTATTTTAGGAGAATAGTAGAGAAATGCAAGCAATGTAGAATAGTCGGTGGGGGTATTCACTAGAATTTATGTAGGGTGGAAGCAGGACCAGTTCCATTTGGATGATACATATAGGAATAGTTGGGTCTTGAAGGATTCTGAGTTGGGTGTAGTCCTGAGAGAAGGAGGAAGAGAGTTCCATTTCTTACCTAGTGAGAAAGACAGAAGTAGTTGGCCAGCGGGACGTTTTGGTTTGTGGATGGAGACTAAGTTTTGGTGTTTGGATCTTAGAGATCTATTTGGGATGTATGGAGGAAGGATATTTGTTAAGGCTGGGCATTTTTCAGGGTAGAATATTAATTTATGAGTTGTAGTTAGTTGGAGGTAGTCTAGGTGATTAGAGAGTTCTAGCCAGTTCAGAGATTGTAGGGAAAGGCAGTGGTGAGTTGAGGTTTTAGAATTAGTGGCAAATTTAGAGATCTTATCATAGCAAGTTTCAAGTTTAGAGATGTTAGAAGAGGACAGATTAGTTAAGAGAGGGGTACCATAAAGTAGTGTAGGTAGAAGGTAGGTAGTTGCCAGGGTATGTCTAGAGGAGTTGGTGAGAAAGCGGTTATTCCTATAGTGCATACCTAACTTTTGGTGAGTTTTCATTATGTTTTGGTGAATGGGGATGTCAAATTTAAGATTTTCATCTATAGTAATGCCAAGAAGTTTTGCAGAGGGGACGACTTCTATAGCAGTGTTGGTTTGACTTAGGACTATGAAAGCATTTTTGTCAGGACTATGAAAGCATTTTTGTCAAAGGAGAAAGCCCTAGTGGGGGGGGGGAGTAGAATTTTAGATTTGTTAGAGTTGAGAGAGAGATGATTTTGTTGCATCCAGTTCTCTGTAGTGGAGAATGCTATTTGGGTTGTGGTTAGTAGTTCAAGTAGGTTAGAGGTGGCACAGACTAGGGAAGAGTCGTCAGTGTATTGGATGACTGTTGTATTGGGCATGGCAGAGTGGAGGTTATTAATAAAGCTGTTGAAAAGTAAGGGTCCAAGAATAGACCCCTGGGGAATGTCAGTTGGTGTTGGCAAGAAGGAGGAAGTCGAGTTCTTCCATCTGATGGCTTGAGATCTGTCAGATAGGTAACTGGAGAACGAGGCTAGAGTAGTGGGGGGAGAAATTAAGGTTGGTGAGATGTGAGAGAAGGTGTTTATGGGAGATGGTGTCAAAAGCTTTAGATAAATCTAGCAGTAGTGTGGCTACTAGTAATCCTTAATCTCGAGCTCGATTGACAGTTTCTAGGAAGGATATTAAGGCAGTTATGGTGCTATGGCCAGGGTGAAAGCCATGTTGGGTGGGTGTTAGGAGGTGATTCTGGATTAAGAACGGCTTAAGTTGGTGGTGAACACATTTTTCTAATATTTTGTATATTGGGGAGAGAAGGGTGACTGGACAGAAATTGGAAATGTTTGTGTTTTTGCCACCTTTGTGAAGAGGTAGGATGTAGGCTGAGTGCCAGAGTTTGGGTGCATAAGACTCTTTTAAGGATCTGTTAATGAGGATACTGATAGGGAGATCTATGCCTTCTGCCGCACATTTGAGGAAGGAGGAGGTATATTGTCAGGGGCATTGGAGCAAGGCTTTAGTTTAGATAAGAGCCTTTTTATAAAAATTGTTGAAACTGGTTTGATCTGGAAGTTAAGGGGGCAGTTGTTAGTGTTATTGGGAAAAAGGGAGGGAGAGTTGGGAGGATGGTTTTTAGGGAAAGTTTTAGTGAGTTTAGCTATGGATTCAGTAAATAAAGTGTTAAAGTGAGAGCTCAGTTCCAAGTCTGTTAAACTAGGGTCGGGGCAAGAGTTATTCCTGGACCCTGGATGCAGAAGGGAATTGACTGAATTCCAGAATTGTTTTGAGTTTTTCATGTTGTTGGTTTGTAGTTTATTATAGAAGATTTTTTTGTCTATGGAGATTAATTTCTTTACTTGGTTGTGGATTTGGGTATACTGAAGTAAGGTGGAAGATGTTTTATTTTTTTGGTAAAACTTCCAGGATTTGTCCCTGTGCTGCATGCTCTGTTTTGTCTCTTTGGAGAGCCAAGGAGCAGGATTGGCTTTGACACGTTTGTTTCTTAGAGGGGCTAGGGAGTTGAGAGTATTTAGGAAGACAGAGTTAAAGTGTTCTACGGCATCGTCAAGGGGGAGAGAGTTTAGAATTTTCCAATTTATTTGTTTAAGAATGTTTGAGAACATTGTGGGGTTGAAGTTGCTAAGATTATGGTTTGAATGTAGTGGTGTTGATATTGAATGGAGTTGGCTGAGCGGTGAATGAAGGCAGGGAGATGGTCGCTGAAGGAGTCAGGGACAGTGCCAGAAAGAGTTATTTTCTTTGGGTGAGAGACTAAGAGAATTGATTAAACATTTCCCTAAGACCCAAAACAATATATGAAGTGAATGGTCTTATTCCAGGTATAATGAGAAATGAGCTATAATGTAACATCTAATGTCATTTTAGAAAGTGTGGTTTCTACTAAAATAGAAAACTGCATTCAAAAAACAAGTTATTAAAATTCAACATGTGTTTTAAAAGACTGATGAAGCCACAAACCTCTGTTGTAGGAGGCCTTCCTCCTAGAACTTATACCTACCTGCTTAATATAAGTAAATCTGAGGTTATAGCATACTGGTAGAAAAAAGATGCAGTGAATGAGAACTTGAAAAGTGAATGAAACGTGAATAAACTAATAACTGCTCAATTCCTTCACTATATTTTTAACAGTTTATGATTGGTCCCTTGCACATTTTAAATAAATACACAATGCAGTGTCTATCACACCCTAGGTGACTGTAAAAATAATTAAAAAATGTAGCAAGCCTTGTAATACTTGTTTACCTGCTGATTATATTTCCTAGTCTCAGTGGAACCGACAATTTCTAATTTAAAAATCATTTTAGTATACTGTTAAGGAGTACAGCTTTTGTGAATGGATATTGTGAAACAATCACTCTACAGTGAGCACTGTAATGTACTATCTGAAGTACCCCTTAAGGAGTCTTGCTGAATATTTGTAACCAGAAGGTATTCTCTTTGTCAACCTGGTATGAAGGACCAATGACAAAATGAACTCTGTGGGCAGTCCACCAATCAGCACACTGGTTATGGAATCCTTTAACAGTTCTATTACATTCTTATTTACATTCTGTGCCCAACTAACTGTAATTGTATGGAACTTAAAAAGAGTCACCAATGTCCATGACTGTATTTTATAAAAAGGATTAATGAACATTTGATATCAGTTATATAACAAAGTTTAGCAATAAAGAAGGCAGTGTTCTTGGGTGATCTTAACTAATGTACCAGCACATGGTCTTTTATCTCTAAAATGATGCTGGGTGTGATGTCCCTTCTCTGGGCCAGTAATCAAGAAGCCTCAATCCTCACCACTGACACTGGTGGAGAATGTTCATTAGAACAAAAATAGATACACAGTAATTTCAGATGCAGCTCTCTGCACACACGGAGCACATTCCACCCCTGGGGCTAGGCTTCCACTCTAGGCCCCAAATAAGACTTCACCTTTCTCTCTGTAGAAATCAGTGCTCTATGTCCCTGTTCTAAGTAGCTGACACACACACACACACACACACACACACACACACACACACACACACACACACACACACACACACACACACACACACACTCTGTAAGATTTGATTTTCACACACTCACACACATACACACACACACACACACACACACACACACACACACACACACACACACACACACACACACGCACGCACACACACACACACACACACACAGACACACAGACACACACACAGACACTTGGTAAAAGTTGGCACATATTTATCCACTATGCCACCTCTACCGAGACTGTAAGATAGATTCACTGCCACCAGCCAGCTACTTTAAGGCTCTTACCAGGGTACCCAATTACTCTTAATAAAATCAATACTTATACAAATGTCAGTATTAACCAAGCAGCAAGAATTTAATCAATACTTATACAAATGTCAGTATTAACCAAGCAGCAAGAATTTCAGGAGCGTGGATCTACAGTACCACTAAATAAATGCAAGTACTCTCAAATATTAAAATATTTTCTAAAAGACCAGTTACAATGGAAGGTTTAGTTATATTTAATAATAAATAATAATAAAAAACATGAGAATACTGAGTGTCTATGTATATTAATAAACATCAGAGTTTCAATTTACAGGAAATACAAATGGAAATTACAACTTGTTACCACTGCCACAAGAGGGGAAAACATACTGGACCTGATCATCACCAACATGGGGACTCTATGCTCCAGACCAGAAGTGTATCCCTCACTGGTAAGATCAGACCATAAACTAATCTCACTGGATATTCATATCCCGTCCCTACCCATGCCCAGAAAACCACAGTGAAAAACTTCTCTAAAGCAAATTTCACACTCCTAAAAACTGAGGTGGAATCCTTCAAAGCCCCGGGGCCTGTGGAAAATACGGCCCAGACCACAAAATCCTTTATAAACGCATTCTATGAACGCCTTCAAGAATGCATGGATCATGCAATCCCAAATAAAACCAAGACCCAATCCTCCAAAGGCAGATGTCCTGTCTGATGGACCCCAGCCATAAACAAACTATACAATAGAAGGAGGAAGCTACTACATGTCAGAGCAAAATCCCAAAAAGGGAAGGCATCTCTGATCAGTATTAGCAAAAAACTACGGGCACTCATAAAATCATCTAAGGCCAGCTTCGAGAGAAAAATTGCACAGGACACTAAGGATAATCACAAGGCTTTCTCCGGGTCTCAATGAAAATTGTAACATTAATGCAGTTTTAAAATTGCGTAGTTATTTGAGATAAGGTTTTGTCCTTATCTTTTTAATATTTATAAACCTTTAGTATATTTAGTTTGTTTAAAATCTTTTTACATTTATATGTTTTGTGATTTTTGTTATACTTTTAGTATTCTTTTTTACTTTTGTTCTTCTTGTTTTAGTGGAGGGTTGTGTCAGTAACATGATGACAAGTGTTATTAGTATTGTGTTGACGTAAATTTACCACTTCCTGTTGGATGTATTTAAAATGTATTTAAACTGTGGAGTCTGGTTTGATTCTTATCTGAAGAAGCTGCATCTTTGTCTGTGGCGAAAACGCTTTTTCGTAAAAAATAAAACTGCGTTTATTTGTATACTGTATTGAGGCTGTTGGTACACTCATTTGGACTCCGCGCTTGGTGTTTCACAAGGCTTTCTTTAGTTATGTTAGGAACCTGGGTGGGAATTCCCAGATATGCTCATAATTAATCCAAAATGACAAAAAATATACCGAACCCACAGACATTGCCTACATCCTAGCTGACAGGTTCAGCGCAAACTTCTCTCCCCCCCCTCCCCACCAAAAGGGCTAATATCTATCCCAGCAAAGTGCTGCCCCCCTGACATCTCAGATGCTCAGGTAAGAGCTGCCCTCTCCAAAGCAAGAAACACTGCATCAATGGGACCAGACGGTGTCCCGGGCTGCGTCCTACATGAACTCCAAGAAGAGCTAAACCCAAGCCTAAAACTACTGTAGAATCTCAGCCTTACTACAGGATATGTACCCAAAGAGTGGCGTACAGCAACAGTGGTCCCTCTCCACAAAGGTGGTGCCTCAACGGATCCTGGAAACTATCGCCCCATAAGTCTCACTAGCTTGGTCTGCAAAGTGATGGAAAGGATCATCATGGACCTTATAAATAAAAATATTGGGGACCTACAGACACTGGATCCTACCCAGTTCGGCTTTGTTAAGGGCAGATCCTGCCTCTTAAACCTGGTTGATTTCTTTGAAACAGTCACCAAGGCCATTGACAAGGGGAAGGTGGTCCACACAGCCTACCTGGACCTCGCAAAAGCCTTCAATACAATACCCCACTCAGGCATTATAGATAAGCTCACCAGCTTAAATATAAACCCCTATGTCACTAGATGGGTTGCAAATTGGTTCAAGGACAGAACCCACACGGTTAGAATAGCTGGAGCCATGTCAGACTCCAAACCAGTTACAAGTGGCATCCCACAAGGCTCAGTCTTGGGACCTCTCTTGTTCGGTATATATTTCTCGGAGGTACAGGCCAACATGGAAGGACTGTGGCTGACCAAGTTTGCAGATGACTGCAAACTGGGTGCCATAATAGACTCTCCAGCCGACACAAGCATCCTCCAAAAGGGCCTCATAGAAACAGACAACTGGCACCAAAGCCATGGCCTCAAGCTAAACGCCAAAAGTGTATAGTCATCCCCTTTGGCAAAAACAAAGTGCCCACAAATTACCACATAGGTGGTAATCCATTAAGTACAGAAGAAGTAATTAGGGACCTGGGGACCCATGTTGATAGCAATCTCTCATTTGACAACCACGTGGCCAAAGTGGTTAGAAAAACATTTTATATAGCCCACCTAATCATGAAGGGATTCACATCTAGATCAGGGGAGGTCATCGTGCCTCTTTACTCATCCCTCATCAGGCCCATAATTGAGTACAATGCTCCTTTTGGGATGTACCTTACCAGACACCTGCAGCAACTGGAAAGACCCCAAAAGTACCTCACCAAGAGGATCAAGGGGCTCAAACAGATGCCGTATGCTGCCCGGTTAAAGAAACTCCAGCTCTAATCAGTGGCATACCGCCTGCTCAGAGGCGATCTGTGACTGATGTATAAAGCCATGTCCAACCCGGAATTAATGGACATGCTGCACCTCAGAAAATCCAAATCCCATCGAGCTACGTGCTCGAGGGACTTAAACCTCAGCACTGAAATAAATAGGACATGCTGGAGGGACAGATTCATAACCCAGAGGCTCCCTTCACTCTGGAATAAAATCCCAGTCCAGGTTAGGCAGAGTCCCTCATTGACTCTCTTCAAGAGGAATCTTGATGAGTGGATGGGAGATCGTAGGTTTACCCCGGGTATCACTTCTGTGTCACTGTTAGACAGAGGCACAGTATACTAACCTCGAAAAAGGGCATAGCAAAATTAATTTAAAATGGGTGGCGAAAGCCATACACACTCTGGCTAGGCTTATAAATGCCCTAGGGCAGATAGCCTAGTATGAACCTATGAACCTATGAAAGATTCAGACAGATACAGAAAAACAATATTTAAATAATCTCACTATATTTCCTAACTTGACTGAAGAATTACTGTTCCCTACTTACTTGCTAGAGCAGGGCAAGATGAAATGGATGAGTGTCTTTGTTGTCAGTTCCAATAATAGAGTGCCGAGTATCCCTGTCACATCTTTTACTGGTATCTAAATGCAATTTCAGTGCTGGCTACAGAATGACATCATATTTATGCTGTAACAGAGACCTGGTTATAGGCAGCAGAAAGCACCCCTGCACTACCACTTGGACAGAAGCTCCAATGGTGGTGGTATTTTCATATTCATAAAGGATGTGCACACATCCAGACTGGTAGCCCAACATAACACATCTGAGATACTTCAGGAGCGGCTAACACTGGGTAAGACAGCCGATTCAGGTTGTAGCCTGCTATAGGTCTCCAACCATGTCCCAAGACTCACACTCCACATTGCTAAGCACCCTGAATATTAGGGTCCAACCTAACACTTTCGTATTGGGTGACTTCAACTACCCCTCCCTTAACTGGGGAAACTACTCATGTACCAATACACTTGCCCAATGCTTTCTAGAATTCATTAATTTCAATGCTCTGGACCAGCTTGTTTTTACCCCCACTAGAGGCAGCAACATCCTTAATATGGTAATTACTAACATGGGCGGCCATTGCTCTATACCAATAGTCACCTTTTCCCTGGTTAGATCCGACCACAAACTAATCACCTTGGAAATCCACATCCACCCCTCTCCCACAAAGGTAACCACCATGAAAAACTTCTCCAAAGCTAACTTTGGGCTCCTAAAAACAAAGGTGGCTAACTTCACAGCACCCATGCAAATGGAGAATAGTTGCATGACCGCCGAATCATACACCAATGCACTGTATGATCACGTACACAAATGCATGGATCTCACCATACCCACTAGAGCTAAGACTCTCTCCTCTAAAAAAGGAAGCCAGTCTGGTGGGCCCCTGCCATAAACAAACTCTACAACAGAAGGAAGAATGATGCGGAATAAGGTGAAGTCCTAAGACTGGAAAAAACTCCATAATCAGCCTCAATAAAAGGTTGAGATCCCTCATCAAATCCTTTAAAACTAGCTATGAAAACAAAATTACAGCAGATAGTAAAGACAACCACAAGGCCTTCTATAGTTATGTAAAGAATCTCCACAGCAATACCCAGATTTGCTCTGAGCTACTGCACAATGGTACCTCCTATACTGAGCCAACAGATATTGCCACTATACTGGCCAACAGATTCAGTGCTAACTTTACCCCTCTCCCCCACCCAAAGGACCAATCACAATACCAGTAGATTGCCAGGCACCCTGTATTACTGCTTCACAGGTTAAAACAACATTGTCCAAGACCAAGAATACAGCTTCTATGGGACCTGCCAATATCCCTGGCTGTGTTCTACATGAACTACAGAGTGAACTGGCACTTCACCTGTGTGCCCTGTTCAATCACAGCCTCACCTCAGGTTTTGTCCCTACTGAATGGCACACTGCTACAGTCATCCCTCTCCACAAAAGAGGAGTGACTACAGACCACGGGAATTATCGCCCAATGAGTCTAATATGCAAAGCTATGGAATGCATCATCATGGACCTAATAAACAAGGATACAGGGAATCTCCAAACTCTGGATCCTACACAGTTTGGTTTTGTGAAGGGGAGATCATGCCAACTCAACTTGGTTGACTTATTTGAGTCAGTCACCAGAGCTGTGGATGAAGGCAAGGTGGTTCATACAGCCTACCTTGATCTGGCCAAGGCCTTTGATACCATTCCCCACTCTGGAATCATAGAAAAACTAACTAAGCTAGGCATCAACCCCTATATCACTAGGTGGGTTGTAAACTGGCTCACAGATAGAACCCATAGTGTGAAAGTAGCTGACTCCAAGTCAGACTGCCACCCAGTCATGATTGGAGTCCTACAGGGTTCGATCCTGGGTCCTCTGCTGTTTGGTATCTATTTCTCTGAAGTCCAGGCCAACACGAAGGGACTCTGGCTGACAAAGTTCGTGGATGATTCCAAGTTGTGAGCTATTATTAACTCCCCAAGTGATGTTGACATCCTACAGAAAGGCCTCAATGACACCAATGACTGGTGCCAGAACCATGGCCTTAAGCTCAATGCCAAAAAATGTGTCATCACCCTCCTTGGGAAAATCCCAGTTCTCTTGAGTTACCACATTGATGGTAGTCCACTGAACACAGGAGGTGTTATAAGAGATCTGGGAACACAGGTTGACAGCAACCTCTTTTTTGACCACCACATTGCCACTATGGTCAGAAAGTCCTTCTATGTGGCACATCTCATTACTAAGGGTTTTGCATCCAGGAAGAAAGAGGTCATTGTCTCCCTCTACTCTTCCCTCATTAGGCCAGTCATCGAGTACAACACCCCATTTGGCATGTACTTCACTAGACACCTGCAACAACTGGAAAGGCCACAAATGTACCTCAGAAAGAGGATCCTAGGCTTTAAACACTTGTCCTATATGGACAGTCTCAAATAAACTCCAACTATTCTCTGTCTCATGCCGCCTACTTAGAGGTAATCTCTGCTTGACTTACAAAGCCATGTCTGTCCCAGCTCTGTTAGAAATGCTGCAGCTAAAAAAATCTCAATCCCTCTGCACCACATGCTCCAGAGACCGCAATCTCATTACCACAATCAACAGAACATGTTGGAGGGACAGATTCATAACAGAGACTGCCCATGCTATGGAATAGACTTCCCATACATGTCAAGCAGAACACCTCACTGGCCCTCTTCAAGAGAAATCTTGAGGAGTAGATAGGAAATAGAAAATTCACCCCAGGGATCACTCCAGTGACTTTACTAGACAGCGGCACTAGGAACTAAGGTCGGGTGGCATGGTACCAAGGTAATCCTATGGGCGAGGCTTGTAAAGGCTCCAGGGCCATTAGTCTAGTACAGACCTATAAACCTATGAACCTATGAACATCTGGTCACCGGACTGTGTTTCCACACTACCCACTCACTAGCAACTTGAGCCAGGATCTGGCACAGATGTATCACAATGCGCACCTAAAACTTTCCTAATGCTTATTCCAGCATCTGGAGACTATAAAACAATTCCAACCCTTTTGTCCTTCTTGCAGAGACTAACCAGCCATTGTCTGGCACCCCGGGGTAGCAATTAGATCATCACTGATGACAATAAGAGTAGAATCCCAGCCTAGACACTCCTTCTATGGCTGCATTCATGCCTGTGAGATAAAATCTTTATGGCCTAAACCAAGTCATATAATTTCAAGCTATTTTTCTTAAGGTTAGCTGGTCTCAGGTTAACCCATTCCCTTCCAGCATCCTCTGCTAACATATAACATTTTATCAGTTACAATACAGACTGACACATATATTTCTTTTCTGTCCAGCAGGACTCACTGTTGATACATTTTTAACATAAGCAACTTTACAAATACATTTTTAACACTAGCATCTGTAAAAATCAGTTTGATATCCAAATTACATAAAATTGTTACAAAAGTCTAGCTAGTTATGCTGGCATGTGTTACACATGTCCTGCCCTACTCTCTCTCTGGCATAGCTGGCACTACCTCACATCATCACACTGGGTACAATGTATCTTCCTATTAATATGTTCTTTATTTTATCTTTAATATAATGTCATGACTTCATGTTATACAAACCTTCCTTTTCTTGTCTGTGTAAATTAAGGAAATTTAACCTAGAAATAATTTTTTTACAGAACCTGAACAGAAGATTGCCATCAGTAATGTGTGGGATGACTCCTAGTCTCTTAGGGAAAATGGTATGTAAGATATATATATATATATATATATATATATATATATATATATACACATATGTTTTATATATATATATATATATATATATATATATATATATATATATATATTTATTTTTTTGCAGTTCCTCTGACTTTCATAAGTATGAGCATAAATCATGCAATAAGCCCATTATTCTTTGGCTATAAAGGAGATTTCTAAAACTCTTGTACATGTCAAAATGAACAAGTTCTTGCTCACTGAAAATACCTCCACACATAGAAGTAACTTCTATAACTGGATATCGATTATAATCATCAGTCCTGAACAACAAACATTCACCATAAAAAATAAAAAAACAAAGACATGAAACATGTGTACTATATTCTGTCCATGATTTTCCTGGCAACACTGATATCTGTATGGATACTAATGTTTTGTTCTGTACATTTTTCTGTCATATCGTACAATCAGGAGCCATTGTTCTGGGGCATGTGCCAGTATTCGGAAACCAAATCTTTTCAGTCACTAAGACATTTCTTATTAGATTTACTTTATCAGTTTCACACAGTTTTTAACATTCTATATTGTAATTACTTGACACAGTAAGGTCACAGAGCTTTTCTTTTTTTAACTAAGAAAGCATTTTGCTTGCCACCTCTATGTTAATGCTCTGAATTGGTGTAGCACAGCTGTTTAACCTGTTGAAAAACTGAATTGTTTGCATGTTTATACATGTAGTTCTATGAAGGGAAGAGCTGTGGGGCTGCATTAACTGCAATAAAACTAATATATGCTTCATCTAATTCAGATTCCTTCCTTTTACTCAATCACAGTTAATCGTGTGCTTTTGTATGAAATTATCTATGTTTTTCATTGTCTTCTATACAGTAAAGCAGGGCTGTCCAACCATTTTGGCTGAGGAACCACTTACCATACTTGACAAGAATTAAAGGGGGGGCACATTACCATGTCCACTGTGTATCTGTCCATTCAAAACCATTGTTGCAGGACATATCACTGGCCAAATACAATGCTTTGGCGGGCCAGTATCTGGCACTAGGGTCACCTGTTGGACATTCCTGCAGTAAAGTAAAATCTTAAAACTGTAATCAGGGCTCCTGTTATATATGGAGACCTAATACTAATACTGCAACTCCCAAAACAGGAAGAAATTAAGTGTGATTAGATGTAAATATATATCAAATCCAAAAGTGCTCTGTGTCAGAGATCCTCTTTTTCTGAGGTATGGTGATCTCAGATGTAGTATACATAAGTAGTTGGGGTAAAGGAGGGGAAATCCCAGATCAGGGGTTCAGGGGTTGCTGAATGCAGAACAAAATAATAAAATGTTAACAACACAATTTTTAAAAACATTCCAACACCCTAGTGTCCTTTTACTATTCCTTCCTTTTGACAAAAAGGGCAGTTACTGGTGAAATTTAAATAGGGATTAATAAAAGTTTATTTCCATTAAATGTCCTAATTTTCCTTCTACCCATTTCTTTTATAATAGTTATGTCCAAATAATGTATTTATGTCCTGTCATATTTCCAATTAAATATTCAGAAAAGTAATAGTTTTGCCTATGTATGGCTAAAAATCTTTCAATTCCATCTCAGTCCCTTTTCAGATCATCCAAATGTCATCCAGAAAAACTATGATATCAATACCAAAAATGTGAAAACATTTCCCAATAAGCCATTACCAGATGTATGCATACAGGGGCATACAATACCCCCGGATCTACCCAAGTCATCTGGTAAGAGTATTGACCTTCATGGCAAATAAAATTATTAAAAAAGACCATTTCCATAAAGGCACATGTAGTTTCTAAAATGCTATTGGTAATACCTTTTCATTCAATAAGAATGTACCTATATCATTCTAGCCTTATATTATGAGGGATTACAGAAAATAGGTCTGTAACATATATTACTACTAAAATCAATCACCTTGAACTGAAACCCCAGAAAGCTAACTCAAAAATTCCTACAAGTCCCTTAGTAAATAATCAGACTTTAAAATGCATGATTAAGCATGTGTGTCTTTAAACCTCTGTCATCTACAATGGGCCTCAGTGGGGGATCAGCCAAACATTTATGTACCTTCAGTATCCCAGACAAAGTTGGGATCCTTAGATTGTCTAGCTTTAAAAATGTGAAAAGCTCTTGTGTAATGTTCCTTTGACAAACAATATCAAAGGGGCAAAGTCAATTTTATAATAGAACATGTTCAATTTGTTCAAAGAGAAATACATATACCTTTCAGTCTTGTTCAAAATGTCATTAATCTTACCCATGTGAATAGACAAGCCCATTAAAATCACCCTACCCCCCTTTAACAGGTTTCATTACCCTTGCAGTGTCATCACTGGCTAGCTGATTAAAGGCCTCTCTTTCATCTTTTGTTAAATGGCAAGACTTGTTCTTTCTCCTATTTCTACCCTTAATACCCAGTGCCCTGATCTGCTTTTCAACTAAACTTTTATATATGTGGGTTAAAACACTAGAATGAGTCAAAGTAATGTTTTGATAATTACCGTCAATCTTTGCACTACTATTAAACTAAGTCTCCAGATTTTATTTTATTAATAAATGGCATATATGTAATACACAATCCACAGTATCCATGGACTTATAGGGAATGAAATTCAACCCCTTAGAAAATAGAGCAAACAAACCATCACTGTCTTCTACTGTAAGTGCCTGTAATTGAAAATATTGAAATTCTGTTTAGAAAACAAAATATATTACTGCACAAATCTGTGTTACATTTATCTTCATACTGGGCAAATGCTGGTACTTCCTATTCAAAAATTTGTCACTGATGCTTTGTTTACCAAACTTTCTTCCTCCCCCTTCCCCTCTTTCTGTAATGATTTTTATTTCTGAAAGCTGGTTTGTTGATTCTGCATCATTAACTTTTTCCCTCCTTAGTGCGCATTCTGAATCAAACAACTTGTCTTGCTCACTATCCTTTCTGAATGCTGAGTGAGTGGTAGATATTCTAAAAGGTCATTCCTGTCTTGATAAATTTCTTATGTTGATACTTTCACATTCATGCCATTAGTTTGACCTTCCTTTTCTTCCCACTTATTACTAATCAATTGTTTTGTATAAGTTTTCTCTTTCAGACATTCTCTTTTATCACTTTAAAGTTTGCCAACCTTTCTTTCATATGTTATCTCCAAACATTTTCCAGTTCTACAAAACATCCCTTAGTATTTTTGTCTGGAAGTCTCAAGCAATAAATCCTTGTGTAAATCTTAGTCTACCAGTTATTTCCTTCAGCCATTTGTCCATATGTTTGTTGTTGTCTTTAATTAAAATTTCCATTAATTCAGAGCCATAGCTATCAGATAGCTTCATCAGCTCTAAATATAACCCACTACCATCCTCAGTATCATTTGGATATTTTCATACCCACAATCCTTTTGAGACCATCTGTGAGTCAATACATTCCCTGCAATTTCTGTTTTTCAGTTGTAGTGACTGAAACTTCTTCATTTTTTTTTTCTTGAAAGTTTGCAATTGCTCATCATAGGCCCATTTTGCTGTTTTCGTATCAGATTTAAAACTGAACTTGGATGGCGACCACTCTTTCAGATTAATGTTGTTGCAGTGATTACTTGAGCACTTTCTCGAAGGGAAATGCTCTGCTTCCAGAATTACAGGTTTAGCTCTTCAATTCCTGCTGATTGAGATGGTTAGTGTCCTTTGAATTTTGTAAACTTGGCAAAATTTGTGTTAGTTGCTGGACCAATATTGAAAAATCACCAACTAAGGCTTGCATACCATAACGTTCAGCCTCTGGTGTGTTGACAAGCACTGGGAACAAGTGTTCTATTGACTATCTCCCATAAAACTAATAAAACACCAATCAGCACACTGCCAGTGAACTCACACAGCACAATCTGTAATATATTCCACAAACATATTGATGAACACAATACAAAAAGACAAAAGAAACAACTCTTGTTCATTCAGATTAGGTGCCTTCATCTACAATAAGATGTTTTCAGAAGCTGAATGAACTTGTCAGCACATCTTGTTTTTAACTCCTTCAATCATATAGCACCTTTTTCTATACTTCCAGTTAACACCCATAGGTCCTTATGGCGTTGAGATCTGTCTTGTGTCTAACAATTCACTGGCTTATAAAAGGCAACATTAGACTGTTAATTTAGCATGTCTCTAAGTACAAAAGCCTTGATCTTCTTATACTTTTTAAGCTGATTTTTAAGAAAATGCTCTGGAATGCAAGGATGTGTGGAGGCTGTAAGAAGTTCAACACTCTGCACCACATAGGTGATTATGAGTTAAAACTGCTGTCAACCAATAATAATAAAGTAAAACCCTCACATGACACTCAAACATTATGCTGCACTACTAAGTAAACGTATCTTACAGACATATTGTAAATAGTTAGACAAAACTGTAATTTTAATATAAAATTCATGCCTTAACCAACATTGGCACTCTTAATTTGTAACAAACTTGCTGTCAAAATGTTGTCATTGATGCCTGGGAATCTGTCTGCCCTCAATCTAACCTGACATTCTAGTTCCCATTTTTCAAAGATCTCTTCCTATGACCTACCCCTGGCTTCCTTGAAACTCCTTCTAAAATTATAAATTTGAATACTTTAAATTTACTACACACCTAACTATGCCTACTAAGTGTGCTGTTTAAATCTGCTTTCTTGACATCATATACATGTTCATAAATATATTTATGTATTGGCTGTTCAGACTTCCCTGTATACAAAAGCTGTACAGGAACTGCAACAGGCCACATATTTCACCCTAGCCGTGTTGCATGTGTAGTTACCCTAATATTAATGTTGCCATATCTATTGATATTAAAATATTCTTTCCCTCCAAGATGAATTGACATTGCCTACAGCAACCCCATTTTTTCATTCCCTTGAAAGGCATGTCATCGTGTTTATGAGTCTTTCTTTCTCATTTTCCCATTAGAACAGTAGAATCTTGCTTACTTTTTAGAGTTTCAGAACGTGTGATGTAATGGTTCAAAATATAGGCAGGGTATCCTGTAGTCTTTATGACAGGGTGACTTGCATTTGGGCTTACTGTATTGTTTTTTCTGTGGCTTGTGATTTATTTGTCTAAAAACGTATGCCCATACAAATATAGATTATGATCTATTTGTGTAAAGAGAGTTTATGCCTATAAAGATATGAAGTGTTTGTTTTTTTTCTGACTATGAATAACAGTTTTCTACATTTTTGAGAGATCTGCTAACATAACGCTAATGATTAAAATTGATCTTTGTGCCTTTATATTAAAATAGCTATGAAACCACTTGTGACTGCATCTAAAACAAGCTTGGATTCTTTAACAAGACAGATGTTTTATACATAATTCTCAGCATAAATTAGTATGGTGTGTTCCCTTGTAAGGCTTTTAAATGGCCCTGTGCCTTCCTCTCAACTGACCAGGTTTTCACAGAATGTCCAGATTTTTGCCTCATATTTTTGTTCTAGTCCTCATAAAATTTATGTTATTGTTGCAAATCATTGGAGATTGAAGTAGATAAGTAATGGGAGGCATTTGTGTTTCAGACTTTATATCCTTCAGAAAATTCATGTAACACAACACCTTTTATTCTAACATCATTTTTAAGTTTATAAGAGCAGTATTTAAAATGTGTCCCTTATTTTTGGTCCTTTTTCCCCCATTATTTTTGACTTTGTCCAGATTTCTTGTGCTAAGAGGCTGAGAGGTATTGAGGGTTGCACAATACTAGTGAGTAGCATAACTGAATCACAGCAAGAGGGTCTGTGGTTCATTTCTTTGATGTGATGCCTTCTTTGAAAAGTCTTCATTTTCTCCATGTGTTCACATGGGTTTCTCCAGGTAATCCAGTTTCTTTTCACATCTTAAAGATGTGCAGTCGGTTGATTGGCAACTCTAAATTGTCCAGGTGTGCACTGTGTGTGTGTCTGCATGTGTGTCCGTGTGTGTGTGTGTGTGTGTGTGTGTGTGTGTGTGTGTGTGTGTGTGTGTGTGTGTGTGTGTGTGTGTGTGTGTGTGTGTGTGTGTGTGTGTGTGTGTGTGTGTGTGTGTATGACAGAGAGAGACAGAGACAGAAGAAAGGCCTGGCAATCTGGTTATTTTCCCTACTTGCCTAGCAAACTCTGCGGGTGGCAACATCTGTTTATAGATGTGATATTTCAGATGGATACTACACAACATGGATGGCTGTGATTATTAAAACATATTTAATGAATTATCCACTACAGCTTGTTGTACTTGTATTTTATTTTATATTTATTTATTAAACAGGTAACCCCATTAGAATATGTTTTTTATGAACAACCTAGGGATACTGTTTGGCTAACTGGCTTTCTGAGAGACAGAGCATAGGCAACTGGAAACTATGGAATGAAAACTCAGGAAAAAGGATGAAGCTTATTAACAGCTCATGAACTGCACTCAACTGTATTTCACCTATAATTTATTTATTTATTTATTTATTATTTATTTACATTTGTTGACCGGGAGTGTCCGACTGGACGTACATCCATTTTCAGCGGAGGCCCGGGGAGAAAAGCTCCACAGTTAAAATAAACAGACAGTAGTTACATTGGATTACATAGTGATTAACAGTTTAACATAGCAATTAATTACAAACATATTTACAGATGAAGAACATAGTACATCAGTAGACAACTAGAATCTTTATCTGCGAAGTACATAACAGACATTAACAAATATTACAATAAGAAGTTCCTGCTGTATAATAAGTACTAGGCTTATGAGCATCTGAGCTTGCTATAATCAAGGTAGTTAGTGGGGTGGAAAGAAAGGTAGTGGTTGGATGGGGTGGGTGATATTAGAGTGGGAGTTACAAGGGCATAGCCAGCATGTTTTTAGGTGTGCTTTTAGTAAAGTTTTGAAGTGGGTGCATGATGGTACGGAGGTAATTGTGGGTGGGAGGGAGTTCCATAATTTGGCTATAGCGCAAGAGAATAGTGCTTCACCAGCAGAGTTATTGGCTTTAGTGATCTGCAAGTTATTTTTGTTGCTGGATCTTAGTGGTCTGGTGGTGTGATAGTGTTGGAGTAGATTCTGGAAGGATGGGACATTTAGTGGATAGTTTACTAGTTTGTGGGCGAGTGATAGTTGATACCATTGAAGGAGGTGAGGGAGTTCAAGCCAGCCCAGTTCAGCAAGTGAGAGACAGTGGTGACTATGGTAGGATGTCCCTGTGGCGAATTTGGTGATTTTGTTGTAGCAGGTCTCTAGCTTGTTTAGATCGCATTGCCTTAGGTTGGTATATATTGGAGAGGCATAAAGTAGGGTGGAGATAAGGTGGGAATTTGCTACTGAAATCTTTGCTGCTTTGGTGAGAAGTTGCTTATTTCTGTATAATGCTCCTAGTTTTTTTTCAGACTTTTTTTATGGTCATGGATATGGGAATGTCACATTTTAGTTTATTGTCTATTTCTACTCCTAGCAATTTGGTGTGTTCAGTTGGGTATATAGTGGTGTTATCTTTTGCTGTGATGTTAAAGTGAGAGTTGTTTTGAGTATGTTTGGTGGGTTGGAAGATGAGTAGTTTAGTTTTGTTTGGGTTGAGTATTAATTGGGCATGGGATAACCAAGTTTTAACAGAAGAAAAGGATTTTTCCAGTTTGGGTAGGGACTGGGCTGAGCAGATGATGGTTGAGTCATCTGCGTATTGTAAGAGTGTGCCATGTTTGGTGGCAGAGGCTAGATAATTGGTGAAAACAGAGAAGAGTAGGGGTCCAAAAATGGATCCTTGGGGAACCCCTATGGAGACAGGTGGTTGGGGAGATATGTCATTCTGCCATACAATGGATTGTTGGCAGTCAGACAGGTAACTCTGAAACCAGTTGGTGACTGATTGAGAGAAGGATAGGTTATTGAGGACAGAGATGAGCTGTTTGTGTGGGACCATGTCAAATACTTTAGATAGGTCTAGGAAAGTAGCAGAGGAGAGATGGCCATTGTTTTTATGCTGAAGAATAGTGTTAGTAAAGGAGCGTAAGGCAGTGGTTGTGCTATGGTTTGGTCGGAAACCATGCTGAGTATTAGAAAGGAGGTTGTTAGTAAGGAGGTAGTCTGAGACCTGAGAATGTATGCATCTCTCTAGTATTTTGGAGAGTGGAGAGGGAATAGCTATGGGGCGGTAATTGGTTAGTTCTGTTGAGAGGCTGCCTTTGTGAATGGGATTTATATGTGATAGTTTCCACAGTGTGGGAACGTAACTTTCTGACAGAGGTTGGTTAATCAAGATGGATACTGGGTAGGCCAGAGCATCAGCTGTGATTTGTAGGTATTCACTTGGGAGGGTGTCTGCTGCTAATTTGGTGGGCTTAAGTTTAGTTAAGAGTTTTTTTTTTTATGTTGGAGGTCGGTACAGGAAAAAGAGAAGGCAGTGGGGAGATTACTAGTTGAAGGTGTGGGTTGGAGGGGAGGGGGGTTGTGTTGTTTAGCTAGTGATAGCATGGTTTGTGTGAAGTGTATGATGAATGAGGTGGCAATATTTTCGGAGGAGTGAGGGATGTTAGGAGGAGGGGTACTGACTTTACCTGGGTGGAGGATGGAGTTTATGGAGGACCAGAATTGTTTGGGGCTGTGTTGGGAGGTGTCTAGGGAAGACTGGTAGTATTGGAATTTGTCCTGTTTTAGTAGTTTTTTTAACTCTATTGCGTAGTTCTAGGAATGTCTGTCTAGTTGAGGGGGTTTTGGATTTGCACCAGTGCTCCCTGGCTTTATCCCTGTTTTTCATTTCTGACTTTCTGTAGCCATGGGGAGGGTTGTGCTTTCGTTCTGGAAAATCTTATGGGGGCATAGTAATTAATGCTCAGGAAGGTAGTATTAAAAAATTCAACTGCATCATCAAGACTGAGGTACTTTAGGGGATGCCAGTTATATTCTTTGAGGGATGAGATGAATGTGAGTGGGTTAAAGTTTATTTTTTTACATATTTGACGGTAGATGACAGGTTTAGCTTGGTATAGGTATTTTTTGAGTAGGAATGTTGGGGGGTGATCACTGAGGCTATCTGATAAGCAGCCTGTTATATATGACTGGGGGCTCTTACTGACTAGTATTCAATCCAGGGTACTGTGCTTGCTGGAGTTTTTATTTATCCTGGTTAGCGACTGAAGTAGTTGGGTGAAACCATGAAAGTTTATATGATGGGTTGGATTGTTGCCAGAACAGGATTGCCAGTTAATATTGAAATCATCTAAAATGATAGTTTCTTGGGGGAGATGGTGGTTAGACCAGCTGAGGAGGTTTTCTAGTGGAGGGATGTTTTGGCCAGGTGAGAAATAGCATCCAGTTATGTTGATGGTTTTGTTTTGGTTTATTTTGAGGTTGGTATATATTATTTCTTCATTGCCTATTTGTGGAGCTGATGATTTTAAGATCTGGATGTTTAGATGCTGTTTAAATATTATAGCTATACCACCTCCTTTCTTGTTTAGCCGGTCTGCTGTTAGTATTCTCTAACCGGTAGGGAGTATTTTCTCACGGGTAATGTGAGGTTTTAGCAAGGTTTCTGTCAGGATGACTATATCTGGGGAGTACAAGTCTATGGCATGGAGTTCATGGACTTTATTGGATATACTTCTAATATTTAAGCTTATAAGCATCCTGATTGTTACTGCTGGTGGTGCTGCGGTAGCATTGTCGCCTCACAGTTAGACGTTGCCCGTTCGATTCTCAGTTAGAGCGTCTTCTGTGTGTCGACATGCGTAAATGGACATTCCTTTGTTGAAGGTTGTGCATTAGGCCCAGCAAGCCAGCATGTAAAAATCTACTGCCAATCATTAGCGGACCGGAGTTCTGCTGTGGCAACCTCTAACTGGGAAAAGCCGAAAGACACAAACAAACAATAAGCATCCTGATTGCTGTTGAATGTTTAGGTGATATCACATTATTTATAACCTCAACATTAGTAGGGAAAAGAAACCCAAATAAATCTATTCTCATCTTGCGGAATACACATTTCTCTGTTCTTTGAATTAATTCAGTGCTCTTATGTTTCAGGAAGACTTTACATAAACTGATGGTGTTTGCTGTGAACTATTCACAGTTCAATTATATTACCACTGATATTACATATTTTTGTGTGCTTTCTAACACCTGCTGAATTTTAATTTCAAAAATATAACATTCATCTGCAGAGTTTATATAACACATTTGTATTTTCTTAAGCCCATGAGTCTTGAAATTGTAATTATGTTCTTCCAGACAAGGTTCAATCTGGTGGTAGCTACATTTCCGAACACTTATGCATTGTTCATATCTAAATATTTGTTATCTACTGTGACTTTTAATTTTTTTGTCTGGAAATGGATGAGTTTGACATTGTCATATCAACAGACACTTTGGCTTCCTCTGGACTCTATATCTTAGCTTGAGTGGTTATTGGGGATGCCCACGGTATTGGTCCACTTTGTCATTCTTTGTATTTTGACATGGCAGTTTCACAGTACATCCCTTCAAATATTTAAAGAAGCTTCTTGTTTTCTGCCAGTACCATTTGTTATCTGTAGCTTTAGTTAAAGAGCTCACTATCATTATCATTGTTAATTTTCTGCAGCTATATAGCTCAACATTGAACTCATTCTGTAAAATAATGTTCTGACTTCATTTTGGCATTCTTTGAATATTCCTTTGGTAGAGGCTGCTTGCTAATGTAAGAGGGATATTGTTATGTCATATTGTTTTAATGATGAATGAAATTGGTGATAGCAGGGTAACCATTTGAAATGTCAGGACCTGCTAGTGTGAGTCCTGAAATATAGAGACTAAATGGCCAAAAGAAAGGACTTACATATACTACGTCTGTGATGCCATTTCTTGAAATATTCACTTTTCTCCTTGGTATGGCAATCTCAGAGTTGGTATATATAAGTTCAGGGGATGTGAGGTGATTGCCCTCCACATGGGGTGATGCATGGTGTGCTTGACCTCCTGCAAAAAGAAGCTTTAAGGAAAAAATACATTTTCAAGATTTGCTCTTCTCCTATGTTTTGAGTCTTTTTTTTCGGTTTGTCGGCACTCTGCATTTTGAATGCTGACATTTCAAAGGGGAGCTGTTAGTTGGCTCTTATTTGATAAGCATTGCCATGGTATTCATTAGAGATGGTACTGGTGTGTTCTTCTTGTATTTAACCACATCTGACTGAACTTTGTCTATTGCACTTATGATACTGGTCACTTTAATTGACTGAAATGTTGGCACCCATTATACTTTCTCGTGGTTCTTGTTTACTTTCAATTTAATTTATGTTTTGTTCTGAATAATTAATAATCTGGAGGATAATTGCTAAATCTGACCTGTTTTTGATATTTTCACAAGATATGCCACTCCAGTGGGTAAAGCTCTGTCTACAGCCCAGTCGACCTTGGTTCAGTTAGCAGCACAGATGACTAATTTAGTGACAGGGGGAGGGATGAGCATGCCCATCCTGGATGGTGGGCATTATGTGGAAGCTCACAGCAGTAATCACTGGTGGAGGCAGTGGACATCATGTCAACATGGCATAGTTCAAAGAAGGTTAAAGAATGGTGAGTATGGCTGAGTTGCCACAGAGGGGAGCAATACACTGCCCACCCCCATTGCATGCCCACAATTTGAATATACTATGGATACCATACGGGAAAGGAGGGAATGGTGGATATGGCATAACAAATAACCCTGGTGGAATAGTGGTGGCCAAAACCTTCAGGGCACTTTTAGGTTCTACAACTAGCCCCAGCTGAATTAGCTAAAGTCTTGGGGGAGAACAGAGAAGCTGGTAGATCCAGCATGGATGTGATGCAGTGTGTAGAAATGCCATAGAATTATGCACAAAAATGTTTTCAACATGATAGGTACACTTTCCTCTTGCTGGACAGGTGCAGCAGTGTGGAAATTTGGCCAACTAAATTATTATTTAGCTTTTCATATTCCTTCTGTTTTAGATGTTACATACATTTAAAAGTCTTTTACCTGGATGTGTGCCACTTGGACTATGATACAGTTCTCTTTAAATTTCATTCTTGTTACTTTTGCTCATATCACTCTAGGGCCTTAAAATACTCATAACAAGTAATTTAATGTAAGATTAGCCCCAGGATTCAATAAACCAATTTCTCTATGTCGAAACAGTGCAGCCACTCCTCCATGGAATATGGCCACCGAGCGATCCAGTAAACTACTTATTTGATGTGCATGAGCCTGCCTACACTATTCCCGCATGGACACCACTGCATAATGCTAATTACCTCATTTGTTGGTGAAAACCATGGAAATGTGATGAATTAGTGATTCAGCAAGCAGGCATGCATCCGTGCAAGAATAGTGTTAGTTGCAGAATTGTATTCAGCTATTAGCCGAATACATGTCTGCAAAAATGAAAATGGAGGTAGGACACTCAAATAAAAGCATGTATTATAATATTTAGGCATACCAATGGCCAGAAATGAGGCCATTGGCAAGGAAAAGTGCTTCATTTTTATAAAAATAAAAGTTTTTTTGGCCAATCTTGGCCATTTAAGCATAGGTCAGCGGCACTCAAACGGGATCATACCGAAAATAGGAAAAAAATGTGGAAACTCAATTTTAAGGGAAATCTGCATTTTGCCATTATAGCCTATGGCATGCAGAATCAAAACAATACCAGGGAACAGTGGTTGTTAAGGGGAAAGGCTCTGGGGAAGTTCAGCAACTATGGACTAAGGTAGTGGGGTATGCAAATGAGGGGAAATTTACTGAATCACAAAAAATCTGTACCTAACCGTGTAGGTGCTATAAAATGATCATGTAAGCAGGAGGAGCAACAGACAAGAAAATGGGGTGTATCATGCATGGTGCAAGCACATGGAGCCTTATGGTCCCCAGATAAGCTTAGCTAAGCAAAGGGGTGTGCCTGAGGCCATTTTGACTTATTCCATGAAATGAAGAGCTTGTTTGCGTCCAGGGAGGGCCATTTCTTATTTGTTTAAATTACCTAAATGGGTTTGCGTGCGCACCGGGTCTAAAAAAAAAAAAAAAAACGGAAATAGACTGTTTACATTTGGGCAGAAAGAAAAAAAAGGAAATAGAATAAAAGCAATCAAGCACAAATAAAATAGCAAGCAGCTGGAATCTATCATTCTCAGCCAATCAAACAGGTGGCATCAGCAACATACCACTATAAACTATGCAAACACCTTTCAGTCTGTTTTTTCCCAGAAACTCTACACCATAGGTGTACACACACGGGGGAATTTTAACTGACAAAACTAACAAAAATGTTGCTGGCTGCTGTCTCTTTGATATACCAGTATGTGCTAGTGGCTGAGGGTGATGAGGAGGATAATGCTGACAACAACCACAGACTCAGGAGGAGGAGGAGAAGAGTCTTCCGACCCAGGGTTACCTATGAGGGGCTACATGATCTGGAGACAGTAGAGCACTACAGTGTAGACAGGGACATCCTTCAGCAAATCATCAAGCTGTGCCATCCTCAACTCAGACCCAGAGCCAACAGAGGGGAACCCATCCCGATGTATACCAAGGTATGTGTAGCCTTAAGAATACTAGCTACAGGTACTTTCTGAAGACCTACTGGGGACATCACGGGGGTCTCACAGGCATCTGTATCCAGGGTATGCTACCATTTCCTGGATACCATGCTACCACATGCTGGTGAGCACATTTACTTCCTCAACACCCATGAGGAGAGGACCAGCAATATGCATCTCTTTCACCATGTAGCAGAATATCCAGAGGTACTGGGTGTGATAGACTGCATCCACATCCACATTTAAGGCACCACCTGGTAAACAGGGTAGGGTTTACATAAATCACAAGGTCTTCTCCTCCATCAACTGCCAGGTTGTGTGCAGTGCCCAGGGCATTATCATGAATGTTTGTGCTGGCAGCCCTGGAAGCTATCATGACTTCCACATCTGGCATTCATCGCAGCTGTACCAGGCATTTGCCAGTGGGGACATCTCATATGGCCATCTGGTGAGGGATGCTGGTTATGCACTGTGCCATGGATGATGACACCCATCAGACATGCACACACACCCACTCAAGAATGCCGTAATGAGGCATATGCACAAACCAGGATCATTATAGAGTGTGTGTTTGGGATGCTGAAGTCATGGTTCTGCTGCCTTGACATGTCCGGTGGAGCCTTGTAGTACTCTCCAGTCACATGTTCACACATGGTCATAGTATGTGCCATGCTATGCAATATGATCCTGCAGAAACAGCTGCAGCAGGAACAGCACGGGGAAGGGCCACACAGCCCCCACTATTACCAAGGTCCCCACATGCACAGAGGGACTCAGAGGAGCAACCCTCTGAGCCTGCTCCTGTTAGCAGACAGAGGTCTGCCCAGTATGTCCATGCCTTGGCAAAAAAGCAACACATAGCACACACACCTCTCTCTGACTCATACACACAGTAAAATGGATGACACATACAGCACACTACCTGTAGCTTGCCATGTATATAGACAGTGTACTGAGTGCATCTGACATAGGCAGTCCTTAACCATTATCCTCAAAACTGCTGAAGGAACAAGGTAAGTCAGTCTTCTTAACAATAAATTAATGGATTATATGTTTTGCTAGCATATGTATGGTAATGCTGCATGCATGCAAGGGAATGAGGTGGCTTACTGGGATAGCAGCAGACAATTGACAGCTATGTGGGACACCAGGAAATGTCTACCTAAAACTAGCCTCTACACACTATCCAGTAGTACCCAAGGTGGCAAACCCCACTGCAGTATATGTGTGAGGACAACTAACTGGTGGGTCAGAGGTGACAGTCATGGTTGTCAGTGTGGGGGGTCCCATACCCATCCCTCACACCCACACAGCAAGTCAGCTGTAGAAAACCAAAGAGAAATGTCTGGTAAAGGCACACAAATGGCGACAATGTTGAATTACCCTCCTGCAGCCTCACACAGTGATAGCACAGCAAGACTTGCAGTTCCAGTAATGCTATGAAGGGTAAGAAGTCTGAAACTCAAATGTATGCCATTACAATCTGACCTGTGCTCTTTACTGATATGCCTCTTGTCCCCAAGACAGGGCACGATAGCATGGTAAATGGAACCAAAATGTATAGCAAATATCAGCACAGTCTCTGCAAATGTGTACAGCTGACAGGTGGCCCCCCACATATACCCACAGAAATGCAGCTACATGTATGTTTGCAGGAAAATAGTAGCATAGCACACATTGGCAGAGCTGTATCAATACGTATGAAAACATGTTGGCTGTCCACAATATGCAGGGGTCAATGAGCTATGTGTATGTGTGATTAATACCTCCAGGATCAGGCCAACACATTCTCCTGGCATTTGTCTTGTAGTGCCCTAGTACAGTGCTGTCTTTGACAGGGCCCTGTGCAGATAACTACAGTGCCAACTGCTATGCATGTCAATGACACCCACTGTTCTGCCACTGACATACCTGGAAGTCACAGTGCTATGTGGAATTTACTACACATATAAAGGACATCTTGAAGGATGTGTAGCCAAGGTGCTAAATCTTTTGTGAATATAAGTGCTGTTTGGTACTGTTGCCAGTGGTTATTTACAACAATCCTTTTTTCTTATGTTTGCTTTTACATATAATGGACATGCCTGCACAGTAGAATGCAATCTGTACCCACACCCATGATTCCCAACCTCTGACAGCAAGATGTCTGGACAAGGGCAGAAATAACAACAGAACAAAGGCACAATGTTAGGCATGTGTTGTAAATATTGCCCTTGCATACTGAGAAAGTTGTTAGGGTGAGGGTTTGCAGTAGCAGGAATTGTTTGAAGGTTATGTAGTCTGAAACAGCAATGTCTGTCATTATTTTGTAATATCACTCTTCAATTATATGCAACTAACTTACCATAAAAACACAAGTTTATGTAGATAGGACAAAACATCTAGCCAAATACCTTGGTAACCTGCCAAAAAATGTAGAGATAAGAGGTATGGCCACACAAGGATATGACATCTTAGGTTAGAAAGATACCACACAAGCAGGAGATCCCCAGCAGGTATATCACCAAGTTGCTGGACTGTTTACACAGCATGTCATCAATCAACTGGCTGTAGCCACACCTCACAAATGGCCTTGTTGAGCAAGAATGTACATAGCTGCCCTCACAGTATTGGTCTATGCATCATACAACTAGTATTCCTCTGGTAAAGCACTGTGATGATCTGAGGATGTCTGGCACTAGGTAATGACACAATACATTGTAGTGTCAAACTACAGATATGTCTGAAAATGTCTGCTAAACAAACCCAGTACCCTGAGGAAAGTCCTGTGTACTTCTGAAAGGTATGGCTGTAGCACACAAACCCCTGGACTGGAGTGCGCCTATCTCTGGAATGGAGTCCCACTCTAAGTATAGAAGGTCACACTGGGTATGGTCCTACACTTAGAGAATCACAGGACATGTTGGAATACACATTGGAATATATGACTGTATTGTGTAAATATGTCTGTGCATACAGACAGCTATGTAGACCTCCCCCCCACACGCACACACACACACACACACACACACACACACGCACACACACATCAGACAGGATTACCCTCATCTAGCTGTAGGTGGCTGATATGTCATATGTGATATATCTGCACCTGTTGCATGAGATACTCAGATATTTGCACCTGTTGCATGATATATATATATATATATATATATATATATATATATATATATATATATATATATATATATATATATATATATATATATATATATATATATATATATATATATATATATATATGGGCAACAGATAACCTATGTCAAGCATACACACACATAGATGTGGGGAAGTGAGAGACAGCAATACAGAGAGTGACACAGGGAGACACAGAGTGAGTCATACACACAGATACCCTGAATGGCATAAAGTAATGCCCTGTTGTTGGACAGTGGCATACCAATTGTAAACAGTTGCACATGCCAGCATAAAAGTTGAGCCCCACTGTGTAATAATACTGAGGTTTGGTGTATGATATCACATCACCTGCCTGATTGTGTGTGTGCATCCATAGGTCTAAGTATTAGGAGACTGTTCACACTCAGTACACTTCACATTGCCCTTAGGTTCATAGGTTCATAGGTTCATAGGTTCATACTAGGCTATCTGCCCTAGGACATTTATAAACCTAGCCAGAATGTGTTTGGCTTTTGCCACCCATTTTAAATTAATTTTGCTATGCCCTTTTTTGAGGTTAGTATACTGTGCCTCTGTCTAACAGTAACACAGAAGTGATACCTGGGGTAAACCTACGATCTCCCATCCACTCATCAAGATTCCTCTTGAAGAGAGTCAATGAGGGACTCTGCCTAACCTGGATTGGGATTTTATTTAGCCCTACTTCACAAACTCTGCTGCTGTCATTCACCTTAGAAGTACTATTAGGCACTTATCACCCATATAAGCTCTGTAGCACATGTGATAACTGGGTAACACTATAGCACAAATAACTAGATAGATAGAGGTTGTAATCTCAGTACTGGCCAGCTATCAGCCCCGTAAGCTCCATAGCGCATGTGGTCACTGTATAACACTATAGTACAAATCACTAGATAGACAGGGGTTCTGCTTTCCCATTCACCAAATGTGTGTGTAGGTGTGTAAGTGTGTATGTCTGTAAGATTAAGTATTTTTATAAGTTTCCCACCCAGTGTCCTACTTTATTAGTCCTGCTGATGTCATTCCCCTTATCAGCACCTTTGGCCAGCTGTCAGCCCAGTAAGCTCTGTAGCATGTGTGATAACTGCATAGCACTATAATATAAATCACTAGATAGGCAGGGGTTCTAATCTCAATACTGGCAAGTAAGTGTGTGTGTGTGTGTGTGTGTGTGTGTGTGTGTGTGTGTGTGTGTGTGTGTGTGTGTGTGTGTGTGTGTGTGTGTGTGTGTGTGTGTGGAATCATATTGTGTATAGGCTGGACCATTTTGATGTGTGAACCACCCTGTACACTTCCCATCCCCCTACTTTACAAGGCCTGCTGATGTAATTCACCTTAGAAGTACCTTGGGATAAGGTGAATTTACATAAGCTCTGTGGTACATCTGATAACTGTATAACACTATAGGTTCATCATAGGTTCATAGGTTGGTACTAAACTATCGGCCCTAGGGCCTATACAAGCCTAGCCATAGCAATTCCCTAGATATTTCTTCCCACAATATTTACTTCTCTGGAACATTGTCTAGCAGGACGATTGACATGATTCCCAGAGTGAATTTCCTATATCCCATCCAATCATCAAGGTTCCTTTTGAAGAGGGTCAAGGAGGTGCTCTGCTTAACAGGTATGGGCAGTCTATTCCAGAGTATGGGGAGTCAGGAACCTATCCCTCCAGCATGTTTTGTTCATTGTGATGACAAGGTTTAGATCCCTGGAGCATGTGGCTCTGAGGGATTGGGATTTCTTTAAGTGGAGCATGTCCAACAGCTCAGGGTTTGACATGGCCTTGTATGTTAAGCAGAGATCTCCTCTGAGTAGACAATATGCCACAGAGTATAGCTGGGGTTTTTTTAGACGGTCAGCATATGGCATCTGCTTTAGGCCTGTGATTTTTTAGTGAGGTATTTCTGTGGCCTTTCCAGCTGTTGCAGATGTCTTGTGAGGTACATACCAAATGGGGCATTATACTCTATAATGGGTCTAATGAGGGATGAGTACAGAGGGACAATGACCTCCTTTTTCTGGATGAAAAGCCCTTAGTGATGAGGTGTGCCACATAGAAGGATTTCCTCACTGTTGTGGTGATGTGGTTATGCAAAGTGAGACCACTGTCCACCTGTGTCCCTAAGTCTGTCATCACACTTTCAGTATTTAGTGTACTGCCACCTATGTGGTAATTTGTGGGTACATGTTTTTTTCCAAAGGGGATAACTATACATTTCTTGGCATTAAGCTTGAGCCCATGGCTCTGGCACCAGGCATTTGTTTCTGTAAGGCCCTTTTGTAGAATATCCACATCATTTGGGGATTCAATAATGGTGCCCAGTTTGCAGTCATCTGCAAACTTTGTTAGCCAGAGTCCCTTAGTGCTGACCTGTACTTCAGAGAAATAGATGCCAAACAAGAGTGGTCCCAGAACTGAACCCTGAGGTACTCCATTTGTCACTTGTCTGGAGCTGGATTTGGAGTTGGCTACTTTTACAGTCTGGGTTCTGTCAGTAAGCCAGTTGGCAACCCATCGAGTGACATAGGGATTTATGCCCAGCTTAGTAAGTGTATCTATGATTCCAGAGTAGGGGATGGTGTCAAAGTCCTTGGCAAGGTCCAGATAGGCTGTGTGGACCGCCTTACCCTTGTCCCCAGCTCTGAAGACTGATTTGAAGAAGTCAATCAGGTTCAGGAGACAAGATCGGCCCTTCACAAACTCAAACTGGGTGGGGTCCAGTGTTTGAAGGTTGCCAATGTCTTTGTTTATAATTTCCATGATAATGCGTTCAATGCCCTTGCAGATCAGGCTGGTCAGACAGATGGGATGGTAGTTCCCACGATCCAAAGTGGATCCCCCTTTATGGAGAGAGATAACTGTAGCTGTGTGCCACTCGGTGGGCATGAAGCCTGAGGTGAGGCTATGATTAAACATGACACTTAGGTGAGGTGCCAGTTCATTTTGTAGTTCATGTAGTACACAGCCTGGGATGTCATCTGGTCCCATGGATACTGTATTCTTAGCTTTGGAGAGTGCGGTTTCTACCTGTGTGGCCATGATTACTGGAATTTGGCAATATTTTAGTATTGAGATGGGTCCTTTAGGGGGGGTGAGAGGGGGGTGAAGTTGGCACTAAACAGATCTGCCAGGATATTGGCAACATCCTTGGGATCAGTATATTTAATGCCATTCTGTTGTAGCTCAGAGCTGATCTGAGCACTGCCATTTAGATTCTTGACATAACTTTAGAATGCCTTGTGGTTGTCTTTGGAATCTTTGGCAATTTTATTTTTGTAATTAGCTTTTTAGGATTTTATGAGTGATCTCAGTTTCTTACCGAGGCTGGTGATGGAGTTTTTTAATCCTGGGATTTTCCTCTTTTCTGCAACTGTTTCTTCAATCTGTTGTATAGTTTGTTTATAGCAGGGGACCACCAGATTGGCTTCTTTTTTTTTGGAGGAGAGCATCTTGGTTTTATTTGGGATGGCATGATTCATGCACGAGTGGATGTGCTCATACATTGCCTTAGTGTAAGATTCTGCAGTCGAGCTTTCAGATCCCGTCTGCATGGGTGTCATGAAGTTTGTCACTTCTGACTTTAGTAGCATGAAGTTGACTTTGGAGAAGTTTTTTAAGGAGGTTTCCTTACTGGGGGGTGGGGGTGGGATGTGGATGTCAAGGGTGATTTGCTTATGGTCAGACCTGTCCAATGAGTGGGTGACCACTGGTGTGGAGCATCTATCTCCCATGCTGGTAATGACCAGGTCTATGATATTGGAGCCCTTGGTGGGACAATGGATTAGTTGATCCAGGGCATTGGAATTTCTGAATTCCAAGAACCGTTAGGAAAAGGAATTGGCACCCAAGTAGTTTTCCCAGTTAATGGCAAGGTAGTGGAAATCATCCAATATTAGGGTGTTTGGCTGTATCTTAATATTTTCCACTATGTTTAGAAAGGTGTAGTGAGAATCTTGGGACATGGTGGGGGATCTGTAGCAAGCTACAATTTGGATTGCAGTCTTACCTAATGTTAGTTGCACCTGGAGAATTTCAAATGCATTGTGTTGGGCAACTAGCCTGGAGGTGTGAATATCCTTGGTGAATATGGACACTCCTTCTCTTTTAGTATTTCAGTCTTGGTTTTGTGGCTGAAAAGTGTGGTAAGAGTTGTACCCTGGTATTTCAGGGGTGCTCTCTGGAGCCTTGAACCAAGTCTCAGTTACTGCACAGATATCAATGTTCTCCATTTTTGGAGTGCCTCGAGAGAGTGCATTTTGAGGTTTAGACTTGTAGCATTGAGTAGCATTACCTTCAGATTTTGCATGCATGTATGTGATACTGTTGACAAATAGGTTACAGTTAGTGTACTGACACACATGCCTTCATCAGATATCATACCTGACTGAAACATCATTCTGATACAATGTCTGTTACCCTTTTACTTGTCCAGGCTTGTAGGAGCAATATATTACTCCATTTGCTATTTCTGGTGGGTTATCTCACCATCCATGAAGGCATTCACAACATTACATGTTGTAAGAGGTAGTGGGTTATGTCCCATGCATATAATCTATGTGGAGCATGTCATGTGTATATAGCACTATAGTACATTAAAGTAGCTATGTAGGTTTACGAATTTGTCCATTGCCAACTGTGTTTGTGTTACTGTATGCAAATCCCCTGTGTCAGTCTGTACTGTGTGTATACAAAGGATATACCATTTTCTCTCCCTTTTCCACCTTGTGAACTCAGGAATACATACCATAAACCTGTCATACACAGTATTATGCATGCCGTCACCAACTGCATCAGGGTTAAGTGTATGGGAAAGAAATAGCAGGGGCAACAGGTGCTGACATGTGAATCTGTTGTGGTCAATATAATGGCTAAGCTGGTGAGGGAACTTACTGACAGTACTCCAATAACCTTTTCCACATGTATGAGCCTGTGGTACTACACAACACTGAGGTGACATGTCTGAAGGCTACCTGTCTGTGACAAGGGGTATGCACCCCAGGTCACACTGTCTGACAACAGTGTCTATCAGACACTGTTGCATGTATACACACCTGGTAAACATACATATAAAGTTGTACCTTGATTATGACATTGTCAGTGTATTTCTACTCTGTCATACTCCATGTTAGTAATGTCTGCAGGGCTGCAGCCAGCAGACACACAGACACATGGGACACAAACAGAATACAGCATGTCAGACTACATTCAGTTAGTGGTACTAATAGCAATAATGCATCAAGGCTTATAAGGTACATACACCTTTATATGTACCCATAACAAATGCAAGCAGACAGCACCTTAAACAGTATTACATAGCTACACTACACTATATTCACCATGTGCCTCAGACCCATATTAGCCTGTCCCTGCATTGATGGTATGGATAACAGGGATGTGGCACAGGTATCATCATATGCACAGGGTGTGGTGTGGGTTTGCCAGAGGCCTAGGCTGGGCCATATAGTTGACATCCATGTGTGTATGTTTGGAGGGGTATCCTATAGATGGGCTGTGCAGAGGTTCTGTGTGTGTCTGGGGGTGACTTGTCTGTGATACAGATGTGTGTGTGTGTGTGTATATGTATGCACACAGCCATTCCATGTGGCTGCCCTACACAGGGGTATGTTGGGCAGCTGTGGACCATACATAGCAATGTGTCCAGTTCATCATCTCTGACCATGGACACATGAACTGGTCTTGCCAGGGGTTTCACGGGCACCATCAGGCCCAAGGCCAGATGTAGTACTGCTTCCTGATGGTGACTGCTGTCTGCTTGATCTGTGTCCCTGACGGGACTGGCCAGGACCATGTGCCCATGGCCTGCTGTGTTGTGATGTGGACAGCAACCCCCCTTGGGTAGTGCTGATGTCACTGCCACTACAGGAATGTGAAGGTGCACGGCCCCATAGACTCTCAATTGATGTTGATGCTGACCTACATCCACATGGCCAATGCCCATCTCCCACCACACTCTCCTGCACAGAAATGCCATGGTCAGGGATTGCCAAGGTCTCACTCCACCATCTATTCATGACCTCAGTATTTTGGTATGTGGCGTCAATGAGGTCACGTATATTGCCACGTAAACTAGGAAGAGTTACATCCACTACCCTGAGTATTGGTTTGGTGTTGCATTCGCTACATTCCTGTGCATCCATGATAGTCTGAAACGTGCATCTGCTAACACCTACTGTGGCACTTGTGACAGCAGCTTGATGAGAAGCAGTCCTCCTGCGAGCACCCCTGTCCATCCGCCTGTGTGGCACCTCACCTGCACTCTGGCTATGGACAGTGTCTACACTCACACCTGCCATAGTCACCACACTAGGTTGTTCCATGCCATCACCTGCCAACTGTACATCATCTGTGGCTACTGGGGACTGGGCATATGTGGGCATTGTGACTGTGTGCAGGGACATTATGGATGACTTTGGGATGCCAATCAATGGCACATATTCAGTCTCTGACAACACCACCTGAGCCTGAATATGACCATCATCATTGCCAGAGTCTGCAGAGACACTGACATCAGATACTGAGTGGGAGGGTCCGCGACCACCATGACCACCTGTGGGGGAAAGACAACATATGTAAAATAATACCTGCACTATACCATTTGCTGCTATACATGCACACACAGTCACACGCACATGTGCACATGCATGCACATACCGGTGAGGTGGCAGACAGGCATTACACAGACCTCATAATAGCCAACTGGTGACATTCACAACACAGTCAGACTACTACATCCACTTCCTGTTGCAACTTATATACACCTCTGTGATACATGACTAGTGTTAGTAGGTGATGGGCCTTCAAGTAGCACACACTTCACCCATGTACACATAATTGCTGTTCACCTGTATAGCACAGTGGCAACTCCTACAAAACATACCTCTCAACTATGTAGAGTGTTGCTTAATGTCTACATGTGTGGCTCATATTTCTGGTCTGTTTGTCATAAATCCTGTATTTGTCTGACACATTACTGGGATGATATGAGGACTGGTGTCACTATTTAATGCCATATTTTGAGTCTCACACTTCAAAACCTGCAGTACATATATGCCACAACAGAACTGGTTACACCAACAACCTTCTAAGCTTACAGTGGATATTATAAGTGTAGACACCCCTGTTAATATGCCAGGTTTGTCTGATATATAACATGAGACCCCTGAAATCATGTGATAACATTTCCTACCTTTAATGTGACCTATAACCTGTGCAATCCAATTGAAGAACAAACACATCAGTTAGAGGTAACATGTAGAAGTTGAAATATGTACAATAGGCTCATTGCATGACTGTGCACACCCTTAAACTAATACTTTCTTAAAGCACCTTTTGATTTCATAACAGCAGTCAGTCCTCTTGGGAAGGTGTGTATCAGTATGGCACATCTCAGCGTAGCAATATTTGTATAGTCTCTCTTGCAGAAGCCCTCCAACTCTGTCAGATTGTGAGGGCATCACTTCTGCACAGGCCTCTACAGGGTACCCCACAGATACTCTATTGGATGTATTTGTGGACTGTGGCTGGGACATTACAAAACATTGATTGCCTTCTGGTGAAGACATTCTTTTATGGATTTTGATGTATGGTATGGGTCAGTGTTGGGTGGAATGGTGTAAGTCCTCTCCATCCACAGCTTTCTAGTAGACACATGATGATTTTGGGCCAAAAGGCACTGGTATTTTGAACTCTTCCTAACGCCTCCACCTTGGCTATAGGCCCTCTTCTAGCTTATGAACAGTAACCCAAAGCAGGATACTGCCATCATAATGCTTCACCATGGGGATGGTGTTATTTTGGTGATGCACAGTGTTGTTCTTGTGCCAAACCAACTTTTTGGTATTGTGGCCAAAAAGTGCATCCTTGGTCTAATTACACCTTAACACATTTCCCCACATGCTATTGGAGGACCTAATGTATTTTTCGTTAGAAATTCACAAGACCTGGATGTTGCTCTGTGTGTGAGATGGCTTCCATCTTTCAAACTTACCCCATAGGCCAGACGTGTGGAGAATACAGGAGATTTTTGTCACATGTAGTACACAACAGGTACTTGCCAGTGATTCCTGCAACTCCTGTAGTGTTGCTGTAGGTCTCCTGGCAGCCTCCTGACCAGTTTTGGTCTTGTCTTTTCCACACATTTGGAGGAATGTCCAGTTCTTTGCAATGTCACTGTTGCCCCATATTTCCACCACCATTTGATGACTGTCTTTACTGTGTTCCATGGCATATGCAATGCTGTGGAAATGTGTGTGTAGCCTTCTCTGGGCTGATGCTTTTCACAAATGAGATCACTTTGCTGCTTCATAAGCTGTATGCAAACTATGGCTGTTGCTTTAGCAGGCTACTGAGTAAATTTAGGATGATGTTGGTAGGACAGCTGACCATTATTTTCTGTTAATCAAAGAGTCTCTGTAATTGATGGCAGGTGTGTACCAAGAAGATGTAATGCTGTAATAATATTGAAAGCTGCTTCAACACAGTATTAGCTTCAGCCTGTGCACACGTATGCATCTAGCGTCTTGTAAGTTTTTTGTGTCAGAATTGTTCCCTTAACAGTTTTGTTCATTTTAAAATTGAATTGTACAAGTTATAGCTTATATGAAAGGTTGGAAGGGTTTGGAAATGTGTTATTGTGCTCTCATTTTTGTATTTTACAAATACCTGGCATTCTAACAGGTCTGTACACCATTTATATGTACTGTATAACACTAATTTATAAAATATGTCCCTTGTTTTGGGCCTTCGTCTCCACATTTTTCAGTCTTTGTCCAGATTTCTTGCAATGACAGGTTGTGAGGTATGCTACAGATATGTGACATCTCCTGCAAATAAGCCCTTGTTATGACCACTGTAATGCAATGCAGTTAACCCCACCCTAAGTGAACATGCAGATATTGCAAAATAGCTGTAACAGTTGTGTGCATGGTCACATGCATGACCTTAACATTCCTGGGGTGCTGTTGAGCCCCAACAGGAAAAGCCTATACTCACCAGCTTCCGGCTGCTGCCCCATAGGCAGGCCAGAGTTACCTATGTAGTTGTGGGGCAGAGGTATTGTCAGCAGACTCACATTTGACATTGGTACAAGATGACTGCTATGCATCTGCACAGGTACAGTACAAGCTGTGATGGTACACAATTTGCTGTCCCTCACCATAGATGTGCACTTGTGTGCATTACTAAACCCCACCCTCAAATCTGGTTTGAACTGACATATGCATCTAGTTACTCTATTGAAGACAGTATGACTGCTACATGATTAAATTGATGGGCATTGTGGCCTTAGCTGGATGCTCCTTGCCTGTTGCCTGGGTGCCATCCACCTCCACGACTGGTGTTTCATATGTTAGTTGTTGTGTGGAGACTGCCCCAAGGTTGGCAAGGAGCTCCTCCATTGGTGTAAGTGGGGCCTGCAAAGCAGGACCCCCCACCTGTGGCAGAACGGTCTTTGGGCATGGCAGCAGCCCTTTGCCGGGCACGACATATCAGGTCAGTTACATGATGCCTGACCTGATCATATGTATAGCCATGGTGGCCCAAGATGTTCACTCTGTGGAGAAGTCATCCCACAGGGTAGTCCGCCCTTGCAGATTTTTCGGCTCCGGCCAAACAGCACCACGTGATGCTGTATTATTGATTTGGTTATGGCTGCATTTTCCTCTGCAGTGTATGCCGGCTGACACTGCATGGCACCTGGAAGATATAAACAGAGAAAAAGATCACAGGACCTCAGACATTGTCCAGAGTTATTTACTGAGCCAGCACATCAATATTGCCTATCATTAGCCACTACTTAGAACCACATCATAACCCTGTCATCTATCAGCACAGTATGAACCTGCATTGCTTTCCTGGTCCATATGTGTCATGTTCCCCCAATGAGGGCCAGTACATTGCATAAACCACCATTCATCATTCACATTTGTGTAGAGGGATAACAGTGGCCTTCTTCCTTGCAGATGGAATGTTAATGGTGCTCAGGCTTTGCTTGCACACAGTGTGTAATGGAGCTGCAAGCATATGCCTGGGTTCATGTAGGATGCAGACAACAATGTCCTCAGGTCCCATGGAGACATGAAGACTTGCTTTTGTTGACTTTGATTAGGCAGTATGCACCTGCTCCCTGATGATGAGGGGAGGGGTGTGGGTGTGCTGTGCATATCCACCTACACAGATGGTGAGCCAGGGGGTGATATTTGCCCTACACCTGTCTGCAGCAGGTTGAATATAGCTATGGTGTGTGTATGTGGTGTGATTGACCACCATTACAGGGTGGGTTGGGTTGTTGCCTCTGAGATTGCAGACATATGTGAAGATAGCCTTGTGATTGCCCTTGGTGGATGTGTCCAATTTGTACTCATAGTTAGCCTTACAGTAATCCACCTGTGACCTTATATGCTCATTCAGACAAAGATTGACTCACTGCCAAGTTGGTGCTTGCTCCTACTCTGACCTATACAGCCAATATAGTGACCAGTTATGTGGTTTGTGTATTGCTGCTGTCAAGCAAAGGGGATTACTCTACTTTGGTGGATACAGGTTTTACAGTTTAGGTATTCCTGAGTCCATACATCTTTGTTGGTGGTCATATGGCTGTTTGTAGTAGGCATGGACACAAGGTCATAACATAGTTGGACACCTATCCAATTTCAACCTGATAATCATGCTTATTCTAGTACCCATGTTTGTGTCAGGGCAATGCAACAACCAGTAGCTGTAGAAATCTAACTCTGTTGGATGCACAGAAACTGAGATTACACACATGTACAGAGTATTTACCTGACATTTTGCATCTCATGCCTGTTATTATGAGGCAGCCAGGTACACCTACTCATACATACATGTGCACAGGTAATACCTGACATACATTTCTGTGCTATGTCAGTATGGCACACTGTATTTACACTCTTGCTGCTCAGTCATTCCTGTCAACCTGTTAGAGCAGGACATCTGAAGGATGCCACACATACATGTGGGGTGATGGGCCAAAATTAGTGACACTTTCTTAATATTGCTGTAGCACACTTACGTCATTTGATAGTACAGTAGACTTTGCATTCACACACATACCCTGGAGAATGTCTGACGCTCATATGGCAGGAAGAGAGGAGAAAGGCTAGGAGTGTGGTACTGACGGTAGCAACTTTTAATGTTGGCACTATGACTGGTATGGGGAGAGAGCTAGCTGATATGATGGACACTCGGAAGGTTGAAATATTGTGTGCGCAAGACACCAGGTGGAAGGGGCGTAAGGCTAAGTGCATCAGAGTCTGGTCTAAATAGTTCTATCATGGTGTGGATGGGAGGAGAAATGGTGTAAGAGTTATCCTGAAGGGACAGCATGGCAAGAGTGTTTATGGAGGTGAAAAGAGTGTCGGATAGAGTGATGTTATTGAAGTTGAACATTGATGGTGTAATGATAACTGATGTTAGTGCATATGCTCCGCTAGTTGCATGTGTGATGGAAGAGACAGACAAACTTTGGAGTGAGCTGGATAAAGTGGTGATGACTGTACCCAAGGGTGAGAGAGTGGTGATTAGAGCAGATTTCAATGGGCATGTTTGTGAAGGGAACAGAGGGCACGCTGAAGTGATGGGTAGGTGTGGTGTTAAGCAAAGGAATGCTGAAGGTGAGATGGTGGTGGAGTTTGCAAAAAGGATGGGCATGGCTTTGGTGAATACATATTTTAACAAGACAGAAGAGCATAGGGTAACATACAAGAGTGGAGGAAGATGCACACAGGTGGATTATCTCCTATGCAGGAGGGCCTGTTTGAAGGAGAATGGAGGCTGTAAAGTGATGACAGTGGAAAGAGTAGTTAGGCAGCATGGAATGTTGGTCTATGGGATGATGCTGGTGATCAAGAAGAGAGGAGGAGTGTGAGGTCAGCACCCAGGATCAAACGGTGAAAACTGAAAAAGGGTGATAGTGAGGATGAGTTCATGGAAGAGTTAAGACAGGCAGTTGGTGGCAGTGAAGATTTACTGAATATCTGGGTAACTACATCACAGCTAGAAAGGTGCTTGGTATGACATTTGGACAGAGGAAGGAGGACAAGGAGACCTGGTGGTGGAATGAAGAAGTACAGGGGAGTATACAGAGAAAGAGGTTGGTGAAGAAGAAGTGGGATTGTCAGAGAGATGAAGAAAGTAGAAAGCAGTATGATGAGATGTGGTGCATGGCAAAGAGAGAGGTTGGAAAGGCTAAGGATGAAGTGTACAAAGGGTTGTATTGAAGGTTGGGCACTAAGAATGCAGAATAGGACCTATACCAATTTTCTAGACAGAGTGACCGAGCTAGGAAGGATGTGCAGCAGATAAGGGTGATATAGGATAATGAGGGAAACATACTCACAAGTGAGGAGAGTGTGTTGATCAGATGGAAAGTGTACTTTGAGGGGCTGTTGAATGAAGAGAATGAGAGCGAGAGAAGGTTGGATGATGTGGGTATGGTGAATCAGGAAGTGCAACAGATTAGCAAGAAGGAAGTAAAGATAGCTATGAAGAGGATTAACAATGGAAAGGCTGTTGGTCCAGATGACATACCTGTGGAAGCATGGAGGTGTGTAGGAGAAATGGCAGTGGTCTTTTTAACCAGATTGTTTGATGTAATCCTGGAAAGTGAGAGGATGCATGAGGGGTGGATAAAAAAAATGTGTTTGGATATCAATTAAAATAATAAGGGTGATATGCAGAACTGTAGTAACTACAGAGAGATAACATTGATCAGTCACAGCATGAAGTTATGGGAAAGAGTAGTGGAAGCTAGGTTAAGAAGGGTGGTGAGGATTAGTGATCGGTGGTATTGTTTCATGCTGGGAAAGAGCAGTACAGATGTGATGTTTGCTCTGAGTGTGTTGATAGAAAAGTACAGAGAAGGTCGAAAAGAGTTCCGGTGTGTCTTTGTGGACTTAAAGAAAGCATATGACAGGATGCCTATAGAGGAGTTGTTGTATTTTATGAGAAAGTCAGTAGTGGAGGAATCTGTAAGAGTGCTACAGTATATGTACAAGGGTAGTGTGACAGCGGTGAGTTCTGTGATGGGAGTGACAGATGTGCTTAAATTGGAGGTGGGATTACATCAGGGATCAGCTCTGAGCCCTTTCTTATTTGCAGTGATGATAGGTTGACAGACAAGATCATACAGATGTCCCCGTTGACTGTGATGTTTGCAGATGACATTGGTGATCTGTAGTGAGAGTAGGGAACAGATTGAGGAGAAACAGCAACCACAAATAAATCCAAATTGGAGATAAGGAACCAAACAACAAAGCCAGTGACTGGTGGATAAAAACTATCATCTTTAATTTCTCTGACATCTCGGTGCAATTGCCTTCCAGGAGTAAAAACCTTCTCTACTCAAATGGTACACCTTATATAATCCTAACAATTTTTTTACTCCTGGAAGGCAATTGTGCCGAGATGCAGAGAAATCAAAGATCTTAATTTTTTTATCAATGGGTTGAGGAGACCCTGGAGATGTGGAGCTATGCTCTAGTGAGGAGAGGAATGATGGTCAGCAGGACTAAGACAGAATATATGTGTGTGAATGGAAGGGAGGATGGTGGAATGGTGAGGATGTAGGGAGAGGAGTTTGTAAAGGTGGATGAGTTTAAATATGTGGGATCCACAGTTCAGAGTAATGACGAGTGTGTGGGAAAGAGGTGAAGAAGAGAGTACAGGCTGGATGGAGATGGTGGAGAAAAGTGTCAGGAGTTATTTGTGACAGACGAGTACTATTAAGAGTGAGAGGGGAGGTCTATAAGATGGTAGTGAGACCAGCTATGTTATATGGGTTGGAGACAGTAGCATTGACAAAAAGGCAGGAGTCAGAGCTAGATGTGGCAGAGTTAAAGATGTTAATATTTGCACTGGGTGTGATGAGGGTGGACAGGATTAGGGATATGTATGTTATTAGGTCTGCCCAGGTTGAATGGTTTGGAGAAAAAGCCAGAGAGTAGCAGGATTATGTTGGTTTGAACATGTGCTTATCCTGAGTATATTGGAAATAGGATGGTAAGGATGAAGCTGTCAGGTAAGAGGAAAAGAAGAAGGCCTAAGATAAGGTTTATGGATGTGGTGATAGAGGATATGCAGGTGGTTGGTGTGACAGAGCAAGATGCAGAGGACAGAGGGAAATGGAGACAGATGATTTGCTGTGGTGACCCCTAATGGGAACAGCCAAAAGAAAGAGAAAGAGAGGTTGTAATGTCAGTCTTCACAGGTTGCCAATGATTTACCAGACATAACACAACTCTATGAGTAAATGACTGTAAATATGAGGTACACATATAGTTAGTGTGCATAACACTGGACAGTTGAATGGTATGAGCTCAGTATATCACATGCAGTTCAACACACACATCTGCAACAGTATTTCACTACCCAAATATCCTGTATAGGTCTCTCACATTTCTGAAACAAACATGTACAACATAGTTGTATTCACAATTAACATATGGATATCTACGACATCCCAGTAGCTGGCCTAGCAGTGTCACAATCAGTATTGTTTAACACGCACTCTAGTAGTAGTCATATGTGAGCCATCCTTTCCTGGGGTGGCTCAGGGGCCTGAGCTGTGATCAATGTCACTGCAGACAGACCCAGTTGCTATGGCCTTTGGTCCTGATTAGCACTATATCAGTACAGCAAGTCCTGTTGAGGCATATTTATTGACCTTCCTATTTCCCATTAATACATACCCCCTACTGCATTCCATTACATACTTACTTGTTTGACATGCCTTTTTTTCAAAGTATGGTTGGTTTTATTCCAATAGTTTTTGTTTGGTTTCTTTGTCTGTCTGTCTATGTCTGTCTTTCTCTCTCTCTCTCTCGCTCTCTCTCCCAGATGTAGGGTATACATCTGTTTTGCATAGGCAGCATCTTGCCTTTTGTAGGTAATGCTCATGAGCAGCTGATGGCCTGTGCACCAATTGGTGTCCCTCACTTGCTAATTGCATGCAGAACACCTGTGGTGTCCTATAGCCAATGTCATGGCAACACAATTTCTATAATTGAGTATTTCATGTGGGCATTGCCCCTTTTCCTTGCCTGTGAGGAGAACTTTATGGAGATGTGTGAACAACAGCATCACAGAGGGTAGTTGGAAATATCTCTTACAATGAAAAGTGTGGAGACAGCCCAACAAAGTGGGGGGTGATTTTCCAGACATAGGGACAGAATGTAAGTATTGCTGTTACACAGGTGAATTAATGCTAGTTTAACAGGGTTTGTGTGAACATGGCTTTTCTGTGTGCTTTTAAGTCTGACAGTGTTGTGTGGTTGACATAACTCTCGAATGTAGGGTTATCCGCAGAATAGCCTGATGTTGGACTCTCATGTTTGGTGTGTTCCTCAGACATTTTTTGCCTTTGGAAAATCAGTAGCATACTATGGGGATTGCAGTCAGTAAATGGTATCATCCATTTGTGTTTCTGACTTCATATCCCTCAGAAAAGATATGTTACAACAAACCCTGTTGCACCAGCAACTGTCTCAGTTTATAACAGCAGTATTTCACATATGCCCCTGTTTTAGGGCCTCTGTCCCCCAAGTACATCAGGCTTTGTCCAGATGTCATGCAGTAAAAGGGTGATAGGCATGGTATATCATTATTTATTCCCTTCATTCCTGATACTATCCCAGTGATGTATCAGACTGTCAGACTTGTTATATGTAAGAGGCCTTATATATGAGGGCAAAGCCTGGACATTCAGTGTGACTCTGAACAGTTGACAGATCTGTGTATTTCTGGCAATTGTTGACAGAATGTCAGGACTGTGTAACAGTGTTATGTGTCAATGTTATTTGGCTGTATAGGGAGGGGGTAGATGTCTGTGTTATGGCTCCTTTACTATTTGCTTGTGCATGCTGCTCCAGTTTCTGGTGATCTACCAGCTGTATATGTTTGTAGGGGCAGTCTGAGACATGTCTCATACCATGATCAGGCATCATACTATACTGTGAATTGGCCCAGTATATGTAGGGGTAGTGTGTGAGTGGTAAAAATGTTTAGATGTTTTTGTTTGCACAGTCCTTATACTGTACTGTTCATTTGGCTTACCAGTATATCACTGTGACTGTGGTGAAATTGGTTGTGGCTATGCACTTTCATACTGGTGTCTGTTTTTCAGTGCTGTTACATCCCTGTAGTGCCTGACATATTTGCAAATATATGCATAATTCCCCATAGTGGATTTGGGTTAGTGGTGCATCAGTCTGACTGTAGTTTGGATGATGCTTGGTGACATGCTTAGCAGCTGAGTGTAGTTTCCCTAATGTGATGTTATTTCCATATATTTATAGAATGTACTCTTTCCTGGCCCCCCCATACTTGTTTTGTATTTCTGACACGTCAGTCGGATGGTGTGAGGTTTTAAGTCACTAGTGAGAAGTAATTGAGTGTTGGACTTGTGCTATTTCAGTCAATATATGTTAGGACAGACAGGAAGGTGTTACTGCTGCAACTGTGTCAGCTTAACTACTACAATATTTCAGATATGTCCCTATTTTCATGGCTTTCTCCCCCCAGTTTGTCAGGCTTGGTCCAGATTCATTGCACTAAGGAGTTCTGAGCCTACCTCTTGACTGGCCGGATTGTTTCAAAATGTCCCGGTTTATTGTGCATACTTCAGGTCTGTTTTGCAGATTCATTATTTTTATTTCCCCTGGTAAATCACTGTGATGATCTGAGGATTTCTGACAGTAAATGATGACATACATTTCAGTACTCACATCCTTCAGAACATGTATGCTGAAACAAACCCTATCACTGTAGCAACATTCTACATTTATAAGAGCAATATTTAAAATATGTCCCTAGTTGTGGCCCATTGTCTCCCATTTGGACAGCCTTTGGCAAGGTTTCTTGGAGTAAAAGGTTGAGAGGTATGGTTCTGAGGTATGGCTTCACTACATGATATGAGTGTGTATGTATATATATATATAGATATATATATATATATATATATATATATATATATAGATATATATATGCATCTCCATACATATATACATGTGTATATGTATGTATACAAAACCTGATTGATTCTACAGAATATTTTCCCTACTGTTGAATGAATCTACTACATGATATGCTTCAAAAGCATCAGCAGTACTTACAAATCAAATGGTGCACTGGTACAGTGCTCTGACTATGATGTACAGGGCCCTGGGTTCAAGACTTAACATGGCTACTTATTTTGTTGCTAGGCAGAACAGTGGCTGATAGAAACAGAGCAATTAAAGAAGTTTACAACTCAAATGGTGTAGGGGTGCATTGCTCTGACTATAGTATACAGGGCCCTGGGTTTGAGATTTAGCATGGCTGATTATTTTGTTGCTAGGCAGAACAGTGGCTGATGGAAACAGAGTGATTAAAGCAGTCTTGAGCAGTTGTAAGCAGGTTTGCATGAGTTTGTGTGATGCTAAGTGATGCCAAATATGGTTAAACGTACATTTGCTTAATCTATGTTTGATTCACTAAGCATCATGCAAACTCACTTAATCCCACTTACTACCAATTACTTAAACTTACACCCACACATTTTTACGAACAGATGCCCTTTTTTTTAAGGTGAGAGTGGGATGTTGGGGAAGGATAGTAGGTAAAACTGGGGAGGTAAGTTGGGTAAGAAAACCAACAAGACAGGCAAGACAGCAGACAGGGGTGGTATATGACACATAAGGGGGGTAAATACCTTGGACAAGGAGTGTGATTGGGAATTTGACACCCATGAGCCCCCATATGAATACAGTGGGGCTGAGGTCCCCACCCATGGGCAGTCACCACTGCACCTTCATGGCCCCAAAGGTGTCTGTCCTGTGCCAGTCAACCCTCAATCTGGCACAGCTGACCAGCAAACTAGTTCTGGATGGTGGTGCACACCAAACCCTGGACCTGACTATGGGTGACAGCCTCTTGTCTGCGGCCACTCCTGGGGAGACGAGACCTGTCCCCTGAGGTGGTTCCATCCGAAGGTGCAGGGCCAGCAGATGATGAGTTCCCGAGTTGAGTCCCAGATGTGCTGGGGCTCAGTGCCATGGCCAGATGAGGCAGGACAGGCAGATCCACTGGGATCTACCTTCCCAGACGTGCTATGGTGTTGAGGTTTTACAAAATATGTTGATTAGTTGTGAACAACACATTTCGAGATTAGCTATAATATCATGTATGGGTGTTCAAATTGAGCCTATAAAACAGTTTTGAAACATTTGCATAGCAAGCAGAACACATGCAGACATGGAACCACAGTAAGCATTATGACATCATGCAGGTTACATTGACAGCAACAGACCGCCAATGATAGTATTTGAATGAGGTTCATTAACATTCACACAATTCAATATTTGTAGAACAATAGGACACATGTCCCAGCTATAGGTTTGGAGAAAACATATCCATTGAGTATGTGTATTTATTATTGATGCAGATAGGGGTGGGGGAGAGAGAGGGAAGTCAGTTAACAACTGTATAGGCTTCAATATTTCACAACTGTACTGATCATTAATCTACTCATTAGTATTCAGATCTGACCTCACTTCTGATCTACCTGTGGCCTGGGGTTGGACAGTGAAAGTGTTTTACACAGTATATTAGTAAAGCCTTCTTACAGCTACTACAAACATTTCCTTACCTGGCAGACTTGTGGAGAAAATTTTTGTTAACACTACCTGTTTCTACACATATTCACGGTTACATATGTTACATTGAAAGGGGTGCCCTGCACTCATGCTGTGCAGGTTTGCTACTGACATACCCCATCTGGATTTCTAACTGTCTTCCTGGTTATTGGCAGCAGTGACCACTAGCCATCACAGCTTAACACTTGAGTGACATATATCTGGAAAAGGGCTTGGTGTATGTACATATCATGCTGTCATTTGCAGGCATGGGGTTGGACAGTGGAAGTATTAGTAAAGCCTTCTTACAGCTACTACAAACAATTCCTTACCTGGCAGACCTGTGGAAGAAATTTCTGTTAATAATACAGGACTGTTTCTATACATATTCACATATTCTTGGGTGAAAATATGCATACAGCTTACTAGCACTCCTGGGATTCGAACCGTGTCTGTACAAAAACGTACACCAAGATTGTGTTTCAGCGCTATGAGCTACTGAGGAACTTCCATTTCTTGCTTGACTGTTTTCTGCCTAATACTGTCTGGGTTGGATGATCTAACCTTGTAATTCTGACATTCATTCAAGGCAGATAGCTCTTGTACTGTGTATTAATACTTTGAAATATTACAATCTGGAAAGCAATAGTTAACACACGGCAATGCTGTAGGGGGTACAGTTTAATAATTTGCACATTCTATTCAGAGTTCAGATCTTGGTGCATGGAACCTGTCATGTAATTTTATATCCTAGAAAAGTACAAAACAGGTGATGCTGGTAAACTGCACTTTCAAAAAATAATCCAAATGCATAAAAAGTAAAGGAAGCAACAGACCACGGCTGTAGAGAATGCAAAATAGTTTAATCCACAACGAGTATAGAATGGTAAGCGCTTTCATGGACTAAGCCACTTCATCAGACATTGAAACAAAGTATAAAATTCCTTTATATATCATCCTACACTCATTAATTGGGACCCCACCTTAATTTAAAGTTAGAGGTCATTCCATGTGTAAATAAAAGACTGCATATAAAAACAGCATATAAAAACAGTATATAAAACAATTAGTGAGTGTAGGATGATATATACAGGAATTTTATACTTTGTTTCAATGTCTGATGAAGTGGCTTGGCCCACGAAAATGCTCACCATTCTATGTTCATTGTGGATTAAACTATTTTGCATTCTCTACAGCCATGGTCTGTTGCTTCCTTTACTTTTTATGTATTTTAATTTTATATCCTGTTTTACAGCTCCACAATCTTTCTCAGATGAGCCTCATTTAATTCACGCTGTCAGAGCCATAGTTGCTGTGCAGAACCTGTACACATTTATACTCCTACCACAACATACCACAGTAAACACAACAGTCTGGTGTTTGTAAATTTATTAAAGGGTACTCACACTTTTATTAATGGATATCCTGTACATCATTATTAGTCTAGTTAACATAATTTATTCATCACACACAGTACACATATTACCTACTAGCAGTAGACAAGCTACACCTTTGTATTATTTGGCCTATATACTGGAGGCTAGATTTGTACTCACCAGCCTCCCAGGGCAGCCTTAACAAACTGTTGCATGGGCATTCACATTCATAGCCCTCTCATCTGCAGCTATACGGGAGATAAACAAACATTGATGCATACCTGTCAATCACATACTCAGGCTGAATTTTGGTAAACATTAATTGATACTGATACTTATACACTGCTGGGACATTCTGTGCCCATGCATCTTGGGTCAACTGGTCCAAGACCTCCCTCTTCCTACGCTTGAGGTTTGCTCACCAGTTTGATGGATGCAAGTAGCACTGGTGAGCCCAAGTACGAAATGATCCCAGGCCTCTGCTTTATATTTTGAGCCCTGGTACTGGCCCTGTAGCAATCTCTCCTCATGCTCTTTCACTAGGAGTCCAACCATGACCCTGGTCTCCTGGATACCCCAGCACTGCGCCTGAAAGTGCACACCCTCACCTATGCCAGCCATAGTGCCTGAAAAGGTCAGCTAGAACTGGTTATGGGTCTAACATTCCTTAGCCTAGAAAAAATATTATTACCATATTATTATGTTATATAAGTGAGTATTGTGGTGTTCTGACAAGTCATTGAGGACTGCAATTGGGAAATAATGGCATTCATTTGGCTTTCAGGCTTCTTTACTTCAGAGACTCCTGCTAATACATATCCTGTTTTCTATCAACTTTCTAAGTGTCTGAGGGCAATTTTCAGATGTGTCCTTATTTTATTTCCCCCTCCCATTATTTGTGCCTTTGTCCACATGGATTGCTGTCAAGGAATACTGGCATACATTTGCTTTCAGACTTCTATCCTTCGGTACTTCATGCTAGTGCATGACCTGTTTTCTATCAAATTTCTCAGTTTGTGAGGGCAATAATTTTGATGTGTCCATTTTGAGGGATTTATCCCCTATTATTTGTGCATTTTGACACATTTCCTGCTTTAGCAGGTTGTGGAGGTGTCATACAGCACTTTTACAATGCAGGGTGTGTGTCACAGAACCTGTCACACACCCCCTGCATTGCCATCCTGATGCGGTGTGTATTATCATTTATTTCATTTCAGTGTCCATGGACACGGAATACTGGCATAATATTAGAGTAATTCTCTAATATTATGCCAGATCCTATTAGAAAGTGCAGTATGGCACTTTCTGAATGCAAAGGGCTGTTCAATGTCCGTGCACTACTTGAACACACTCCCTGCACTTGTACATGGTTCGTGTAGGTTGAACAGCAGTGTGCCTTCATGAATATGCATGGTGTGCTGCTGTGCTATATGGACACAAACCAATCCATGCAAGAATAGTGCTATTCTTGCTTGGAGTTTATTCATAGGTTCATAGGTAGGTACTAGGCTATTGGCCCTAGGGCCTATATAAGCCTAGTCAAAAAGGTACCCTGGCTTTCTCCACCCAAGAAAATTATTTTCCTGTGCCAAAGCTGAGCAGAGCCACAGAAGTGATCCCCGAGGTGAATTTCCTATCTCCCATCCAATCAGCAAGATTTTTCTTGAAGAGTGCTAGTAAGGAGCTTTGTGTGATATAGATAGGTAGTTTGTTCCAGAGTATGGAAAGTCTCTGGGACAGGAATCTATCCCTCCAGCATGTTCTGTTTATTGTGGTGACAAGGTTTAGGTCCCTAGAGTGGGTAGGTCGGAGGGACTGGGATTTCTTTAAGTGGAGCATGTCCAACAGCTCTGGGTTTGACAAAGCTTTGTATATTAGGCAGAGATCACATATGAGCAGGCAATATGCGATGGAGAAAAGCTGGAGTTTTTTGAGTCGGTCTGTGTAGGGCATCTGTTTGAGGCCAGTAATCCTCTTTGTGAGGTATTTCTGTGGCCTTTCCAGTTGTTGTAGATGTCTTGTGAGGTACATACCAAAAGGGGTGCTGTATTCTATAATGGGTCTAATGGCTGACGAGTATAGGGGAACAATGACCTCTTTTTTTCTGGATGAGAAACCTTTTGTGATGAGGTGTGCCATGTAGAATGATTTCCTGACTACTGTGGCGATGTGATTATCAAAGGAGAGACTACTGCCCACCTGTGTCCCAAGGTCTTATCACACTTTCGGTGTTAAGTAGACTAACACCTTTGTGGTATTTTATGGGCACAGAGTTTTTACCAAAAGGAATGACAATCCACTTTTTGGCATTGAGCTTGAGGCCATGGCTTTGACACCAGACATATGTCTCAGTGAGGGCCTTTTGTAGGATGTCCACATTGTTAGGAGTTTTTATTATGGCTCCTAGTTTGCAGTCATCTGCAAACTTTGTTAGCCTAAGACCTTCTGTGTTAACCTGTACTTCAGAGAAGTAGATACCAAACAGGAGAGGACCCAGGACTGAACCCTGTGGTACTCCACTTGTCACTGGTCTGAAGTTGGATTTGGAGTCTGCTACTTTCACAGTGTAGGTTCTGTCAGTGAGCCACTTGGCAACCCATCTTGTGACATAGGGATTTATACATAGTTTAGGAGTTTATCTGTAATTCCAGAGTGGGGGATGGTGTTGAAAGTCTTGGTGAGATATAGATAGGCTGTGTGAACCACCTTACCCTCATCTACAGCTTTGGTGACCGCTTCAAAGAAGTCTATCAGGTTTAGCAGACATAATCTGCCTTTTACAAACCCGAATTGGGTGGGCTCCAGAGTTTTAAGATTGCCAGTGTCATTGTTTATAAGTTACATGATGATACATTCTATAGCCTTGCAGACCAAGCTCGTCAGGCTAATGAGGCAGTAGTTCCCGGGGTCCGTGGTGGCTCCCCCTTTGTAGAGTGGGATAACCATTGCAGTGCACCATTCAGTGAGCATAAAGCCTGAGGTGAGGCTATGATTGAACATTGTACTTAGGTGGGGTGCCATTTCATTCTGTAGTTCATTTAGAGCACAGCCTGGGATGTTGTCATGTCCCATGGATGCTGTGTTCTTGGCTTTGGAGAGTGTGTTTTTTACCTGTGCAGCCGTGATTACAGGTACTTTGCATTCTTCCAGTATAGAGATGGGCCCTTTAAGGGGTGAGGGTGGGTAAAGTTAGCACTGAACCTATCTGCCAGGATGTTGGCAATATCAGTTGGTTCTGTATATTTAGTGCCATTGTGCTGTAACTCAGAGCAGATCTGAGTGTTGCCGTTGAGATTCTTGACATCACTATAGAATGCTTTGTGGTTGTTTTTAGAATCAGTGGCGATTTTATATGATTGGTACATGAGTAGTTTTCCCAGTTAATAGTGTTGTAGTTGAAATCACCCATTATTAGGGTATTAGGTTGTACCCTAATATTTTCCAGTGTATCAAGAAATGAAGAGTGGGAATTCTGGGGCATGGTGGAGGATCTGTAGCATGCTACAATTTGGATTGCAGTCTTCCCCAGAGTTAGTTGCACTTGGATAATCTCGGATGCATTATGCTGAGCAACTAGCCTGCAGGTGTCGATATACTTAATGAATATGGACACTCCTCCACCTTTAGTGTTTCAGTCCAGGTTAGGTAGCCGAAAGGTGTGGTATGAATTATAGCCTGGTAATGCAGGGGTGCTCTCTGGAGCCTTGAACCATTTCTCTGTCACTCCACAGATGTCGATGTTCTCCATTTTAAGGAGTGCCTTGAATGAGTGAATTTTGAGGTTTAGACTTCTAGCATTGAGTGCCATTACCCTCTGATTTTGCTTGCTTGTACCTGTTACGGTGGTGAATTTGAAATTTGAACCTTGCTTAAAAAGGCATTACAGGGCTGGCAAGAGCCTTAGCCAGTATCCAGAATACCAAGGGTGACAGGTGCAGGCCATCTCTGGCAAAGCATCGTGGTCTGTCGATCATGTCATCCCAGGCAGACATATACTGGATCTCCTTAGAATGACACCAGAAGTTTAGCCAGTTGTTGAAGTCAACCATTTTGCCCTTGTACTGTGGTATCATTCTGTGTGATGGCAGGATGCTACTCAGGGCAAGGGTCATACCTGCCTGGGCTCCAAGATTAGATAGCTCCTCCATGTCTCTTTTCATCTAGTCCAGGTAGGTACATCTCAGGTCATTCACACCAACATGGAAATGACAGAGTCATTTTTGTACATGTTGTGGAGTGGCCTGAGTGCATGCATTATGTGGCGGATCCTAGCACCGGACAGGTAGCTGACAGTAACTTTCTCCTTGTTTAGCCTGGTGAGTGGAACATCAGTGTGCCTGACTATAAAGCAACGCATGACTGGAGTGTTGGGTATGTTTTTATGCCTTATGGGCTGTGCTTGAGTGGCACACTGAGTCTGTGGGCTTTGTGTCATTTGTGTTGTGCTGGGGGGTTGAGGTTGCTTGCATTTCTGTTTTGAAAGTCCCTGTTGCTTGGGCAGATTTTTATTGAGAGTCTCCGCGAATGTAGGTGTGTGTTTTGTGTTTCTATGTGTGTGTTCCGGTTTTGTAAGTTTTGAGGGTCTATGTGATGAGTGTGGTGTGGTGCAAGTGTTTACCTTCTCCTCTTGATTGTCTAGACCCATCTTGGGTGAAGATAGTTTTACTTCCAGTTTGACTATATAAGTGCATCTCTCCCAGGTTGTAGTGTTGGGTGGTAGGAGGAGATGGTTGTCTGTGTTCATGAGACAATTGCTGCATTGCCCCAAGATGCCCAGATTCATCAGGTAGACAGGAGAAAACACTGGGAGATGATCCTTAAACATTCCTGGATAGGTGCTTATTTATTAAGTACTAAAAACTGTTTTCCTCTAGACAAGTGAGGAAAGTTGAGTGCTGTACTGAGTTGTAGCTTATTTAGTGCTTATAATGAGTTCTGAATAAGTACTGAGCTCAAAGAAACAAATTTGATTGCTAAAACTAATAAAATGGCTAGTTCTAAGGGAAAATTCGAAGAGTACACTTTATGGTGCCAGGAATAGTTTAACCCTAGCTAAATAACGGTGCATAAAGTTTTTTTTTTTTTTAGATAAGCTACCTAGTGCTTACCACTCCCACCGATAAGCTAGAAGGCTTCTCTCCAACACAGAAAGGCTTGGGGGCTCAGAAACTTACGAACAGTCCTGGATACAGCACATCTTTATCTGGACTAGACTACTTACAGGAAAAGCAGGAAACAAGCTTAGAATTTTTTTTTGTAAAGTGGAAAGGGAGAAAGGAGGAGCAGAAGATAATTCAAGGTTAAGAAATGAAGTGGGATGGCCATCTCAAATGTCCTCCATGTCTTAGATAGAATGAGGAAATGACACTAGACTGGGAGGAGTGTCTCACATCAAATTTACAGTAGGGGTGCGCAACTGTAAAACCACCAAGTATGTTGAAAATTTCCATTTAATACCTTACACACAGTGAAACTAGCTAGAAATGTATGCAGCAGAGAATAAAAGTGTGATAAATAACTCATAAAAATAAGGAAAAAACAGGATACTTAATGTTACATAGCACAGATCAGTTTGCTCAGTGCCCTTCCTCTGATTAGCTCAGTGTGAAATGGCAGAAACACTCACAAGTTAACTTCTTAAGTAATAGAAACTTGAAACCTGAAACAACTTTAAAAAAAAGCTTGAAAGAACCAATGAGGTGCTTACTCCAGACCATAGTCCAGGTGACCCCAATCAGCCAATGACCATAAACACTTCCCTCTCACTGAAATGCATGAAAGGCTTTGGCTAAACTAAGATTGTCTGGAACATGTGCTCAGACACACAGCCTCTATAAACAAACAACTAGGCCCAAAACACAAGCTTGAATATGGACAATGCTACAACTACCTACAACACCTAGATAGAAAAAAACTGCAGAATTGTTCATCACAGCAGAAAAGCAGCAGTGAACCTTTAAATTAAAGTTTTAAAAAGATAAAGGCACAAGGAGACTCTAGAGAATGCTTTTAACTGCAAACACATTAATTATATGATACACTTCCTGGCAGGAAATCAGAACAAACAAACCCAAACAAATGCTTAACAGATGTAGAAAATTTCCAGTTAATACCTCGCACTCAGTGAAACTAACAATAAATGTGATATAAATAACTTGTAAAAATAAGCAAAAAACAGGATACTTAATGTTATATATCACAGAACAGTTTGCTCAGTGCCCTTCCTCCGATTAGCTCAGTGTAAAAGAATCCCAGAGTAGGTTCCTTGAGGTTTTTCCTTTTTAATGTTATGAATATATACAGCTTTGTATTATCTGGGTGCTGTTTTCACTGAGAGAGAAATTACTGTTCATAGACATGAATCTTATTCTTCTTTGGTACATATGAGTTGTTTCAGTAGTGTCTTACAGTGCCTTCCTCAACGTCTGTATTTCATCATCATCATCATCTTCTTTCGGCTGTTCCCATTAGGGGTCGCCACAACAGATCACCTGTTTCCATTTCTTCCTGTCCTCTGCATCTTGCTCTGTCACACCAACCACCTGCATGTCCACTCTCACCACATCCATAAACCTTATCTTAGACCTTCCTCTTTTCCTGTTACCTGGTAGCTTCATCCTTAGTATCTTTTTCCCAATAAACTCAGCATCCCTCCTCAGAACATGCCCAAACCAACGTAATTGTGCCTCTCTGGCTTTGTCTCCAAACCTTCCAACCTGGGCTGACCCACTAATATACTTAATCCTAATCCTGTCCACCCTCGTCACAACCAGTGCAAATCTTAACATCTTTAATTCTGCCACATCCAGCTCAAACTTCTGCCTTTTTGTTAATGCCACTGTCTCCAACCCATATAACATAGTTGGTCGCACTACCCTCTTGTAGACCTTTCCTTTCACTCTTACAGGTGAGACTCGTCTGTCACAAATCACTCCTGACACTCTTCTCCACCCACTCCATCCTGCCTGTACTCTCTTCTTCACCTCTCTTCCACACTCACCATTACTCTGAACTATTGACCCCAAGCATTTAAACTTGTCCACCTCTACTCCTTGCATCCTCACCATTCCTCTATCCTCCCTCTTATTCACACACATATATTCTGTCTTAGTCCTGCTGACCTTCATTCCTCTTCTCTCTAGAGCATATCTCCATCTCTCCAGGGTCTCCTCCACCTGTTCCCTACTCTCACTACAGATCACAATGTCATCTGCAAACATCATAGTCCATGGGGACTCCTGTCTGATCTCTTCTGTCAACCTGTCCATCACCATTGCAAATAAGAAAGGGCTCAGAGCTGATCCTTGATGTAACTCCACCTCCACCTTAAACGCATCCATCACTCCCACCACAGACCTCACCACTGTCACACTACCCTCGTACATATCCTGTACCACACTTACATACTTTTCTGACACTCCTGACTTCCTCATACAATACCACAACTCACCTCTAAGCACCCTGTCATATGCTTTCCCTCAGTTTGTTTTTATGTTCTGCCAGTATATCATGCACATCTTATACCTTGTCATCTGACATATGTAACATCACAGAGCTGTGACTTCAGTCATAACCTCCTCATACTTTGTTTGACATAAACATTAAGCTCTTTTGCCCACATTGTCTCAGTGTTCATCAAAACTACTTTTAATAGATCAATATTAATTTAAATATTAATGTTAAATCATGTGATTAAACACAAAATTATTACACTAAATCATGTAATAAATTTTTTTTTAAAGAAGAAACTATTGTAAATCTTATATAAATAAATAAGTAGGGAAACATCTTAATCAAGCCCAACCTTAAAAATTTTTAATGGAAAAATGTGTAAAATCAACTACAGAATAATATATATTTTTGTATAAATAAGTATATATTCAGAAAATGTTTTAGTTCTAATACATTAAAAGAACATTGGGGATAATTCAATAAAGTTTACACAAAGTTAATCTCCATGTAAGTATAGTGGCATGGCTCAAACAAGGAGTTTGGAGCATGTGCGATCCAGGAAACAAGGCTGGGGGCATGCACAAGCCTTCCAGCACTATTCCAGCATGGAGGTGATGGAATAATGCAAACCACCTCATTTGCTGGTGAAAACCATGCAAATGAGGTGAATTTGCGATCCAGCAAGTAGACAGGCATTCGTGTAGGAGCTGTGTCTGCAGCAGAAATGTATGCGGTTAGTAACCGAGTACAAGACTGCAAAAATAAAAATGGGGCAGTGACAACTAGAAGCATATATTATGCACATTAGGCATGCCAATGGCCACAACTATGGATATTGGCATGCAAAAGTGTTGCAAAATATTTCATATCAAAAGTTTTTTTTGACAAATTTTGGCTGTTTAAGTGGAGCACAGTGGCGTGCAAACATGCAATTGTGCAAAAAATAAAAATAAAATAGTATAAAGCCAATATAAATGTGAAACTTAATTTTTGCATTAATAAAAAACACTCCACCACATTAATAAGAAAAAAAACAAACAGCAAGAAGCAGGACCACACAGCAAAAACGTTTGAATTTTTTACTCCACCACTGGTACCAGGAGGCGAATGGCCGAGGTACCAGTGGTGGAGTAAAAATTCAGACTTTTTTGCTGTGTGATCCTGCTTCTTGCTGTTTGTTTTTTTCTTAATTTTTACATTATACTGGCCAGCATGCAGACTCAAAATAATGGCAGGTAACAGTGGTTGCTAAGGAAATAGGCTCTGGAGTAGTGGTGTAACTAGGGTATAAGCAAGTAGGTATATATAAATGAGCTAAGTTTATTTAATAGCAAAATGGGACACAGTATCCACAAGTACCTAACTGTGTAGGGGCTATAGTGTGGTGGTATAGGCAGAAGAAACAGCTGACATGAAAAGGGTGCGTGTCATGCTTTCTGTAAGCACATTGGAGCTTACAAACCGTTCAGTGTCCACGGATACTGAAAAGAAGATCTGTGAATGGAAGGGAATACAGGAGCTGTGTGACAGGAGCTGTAACACACCCCCTGCATTGCAAAAGTGCCGTACAGCACGTTACATTAAAATTGTGTCCTCAGACACAGACATCTGAACCTTTTAGAACAAGGTCTGGACAAAGGCAGTGCTAAAAGTGGGGCCAAAGGCCAGAAATAGACAGTTTTTAAATATTGCTCTTACAAACTTAGAAAGTTAATAGAATGACAGGTTTTGCATTACCATGAAGTTTCATGAAGAGTATGTGGCCTACAACTAACATGCTAATATTTGATATAGTGAGATATATATATATATATATATATATATATATATATATATATATATATATATATATATATATATTTAAAATGGTTTAATTTTTTTCCCACTGTATTGGAAGTTTAAGTGTAGTTAAGAGGGTTTGTGTGCCATGGCGGTTTGCTCAACAATGCTTAAACACCATGAAAGAGCTATATAGAAATGTTTAGGTGAAACCTTCATTGGTGAGTTACCTTTATGGTTAGTGCTGCAGTAGGTGCACGGTTCGAATACCAAGGCAGGTTATTCAGCTTTTACATGGGAAAGCATTGTTGATATATATTTTTTTATTTAATGATGTAGTAATTGATATGTGTTAACAGTGGTAGTGTAGCTGGTCCAAATTTCCAGTGTTAGTGGATATATAGGTTCATAGGTTCATAGGTTTGTACTAAGCTAAGTGCCCGACTTGAACTCTGCACCTTGTGTTTGTAAGGCAAACATCTTAACCTGATGTGAACTCTCCCATGTAAACACTAGTGTCCCATACAGTACAGTCACAACCCAAGGTAATGTAATCAAAGCACATAGGGGAACATCATGTAATGTAAAACATATACACTTAATAATATGTCAGTAATGAGTAATTAATGTTGAATTCATACATTTTTTTAAATGAAAACTGAGGAATGTTTAGCAGTGCTTAGCTCTGCTTAGCCAATTTGAGCATTGCTAAGAAGTTTAATTCTAAGCAGCATTCAGCCCAGCTAAGCTGTGTCTGAGGCTGCTTAGCTATGCTCATCTGGTTTCAGAAATGCTAAGCGTGTTCATGTCCAGGGAAGGGCCCTTTCTTCTCAGCAATGTTCACACAAGCTGCAAGAGTTTTAAAGGCCTAAAACTGGAGGAACTGAGAAAAAAAATAAAATAAAATAAAAAGAAACACCAGACAAAAAGTGATCAACTGTAAATGAATAATAAGGCCTCTGCCACTCACAGTGGCCCATTCAAAGCCCTCAATAATACAGCTGAGCGGTAGAATGTATCATAGTCAGCCAATCACGCAGGCAGCATCTGCAGCACACCAGTATAAAGTAGGCAAACACCCTGCAATCTGATTTTCCCACATAACCATTGGAGTACACACTTGGGAATTTTAACTAACAAAATTATAGTGGCTGCTGCTGCTTTGCTACATCTCTACATGCTACAGAATGAGGGTGGTGATGAGGACAATGCTGACAACTGGCCCAGACTGAGGAGGAGAAGACTGTTCAGACCCAGGGTAACCTTTCATGGGCTACATGACCTGGAGATTGTAGAGCACTACAGGGTAGACAGGGACATACTTCAGCAACTCACCGAGCTCTGCCACCCTCACCTCAGACCCAGAGCCAATATAGGGAACCCATCCCAGTTGAAACAAAGGTATGTTTAGCCTTAAGAATACTAGCTACATGTACTTTCCAAATACCTACTGGTGACATCATGGGTGTCTCACAGGCATCTGCATTTAGGTTACTCCACCAGTTCCTGGATGTCATGGTAAGACATGCCAGTGAGCACATATATTTCCACAGCACCACTGAGGAGAGGACCAGCAATATGTATTTTTTCCACCATGTAGCAAACTACCCAGAGGTACTGGGTGCCATAGACTGCACCCATGGTCACATCAAAGCACCACCTGGTGAAGTGGGTAGAGTCTATGTCAACCACAAGGGCTATCACTCCATCACTGGGAGGTCATATGCAATGCCCAGGGCATTATCATCAATGTGTGTGTGCTGGCAGCCCTGGTAGTTATCACAACTCCCACATCTAGCTGCCTCACAGGTGTGCCAGCCATTTTCCTGGGGAATATCCTGTATGGCCATCTTATGGGGGATGCTGGCTATGCACTGGAACCCTAGATGATGACACCCATCATAAATACACACACACAGATATGCACACACACACATATGCAAACACACACACACACACACACACACACACACACACACACACACACACACACACACACACACACACACACACACACACACACACACACACACACACACACACACACACACACACACACACTGATGAACACCATAATGAGGCACATGCACAAACTCAAAACATCATAGAGTATGTGTTGTGTTTGCGCTGCTCAAGTCATGGTTCTGCCTCCTTGACATATCTGATGGAGCTCTGCAGTACTCTCCAGCTACATGTGCAAAAATGTTCATAGTATCTTCCATGCTACACAATATGAACCTAGTGAAACAGCTGCAGCAGGAACAGCACAGGGAAGGGGGACACAGCTCCCCACCATTGCCAAGGTCCCCAAAGGGGTACTCAGAGGAGGAACCCCCTGAGCTTCTTCCTGTAGGCAGACGTAGGCATGCCCAGCATACACTGGCCTTGGCAAAGAGACAATGCATAGCACATATGCTAACACGCTAGGGACCCAGGGACTGACACTTCTCTCCAACTCACACACACAATAAAAGGATGCCACACACATCACACTACCTGTACCTTACCATGTATAGGCTGTCTACTGCATGCATCTGACAGATTAAGCCCTAAAGCACTGCCCTCACAACTGATGCAGGCTCAAGGTATGTCACTGGTCTTAACAACAAATTAATGCTGTATTACATTGTGCTAGCATATCTGTAGTATCACTGCATTTATGCAAGGGAATGGGGTGCGCTACAGGGATAGCAGCAGACAACTGACAGCTATGTGGATCAACAAGAAATGTCCATCAAATGCTGGCTTACCCAGAATATGCAGTAGTCCTCTGGGTGGCACAACTCACTGCAGTATATGTGGGGGACTAACAACTGTGGGATCATTAGTCATATTCATGGATGTCAATGTTGGAGTCCCATACACACCTCTCAGCCTCTCACAGCACGTCAGCTGTACAAAGCCAGAAAGAAATATGTGGCAAAGGCCCACAAATAAGTACAATGATGTTATAGTCTACTTATGAACTTACACAGTGAGATACCAGCAGGTCTTGCAGTCGTCTTAAGTCTCTGAAGGTTGAGAAGTCTGAAACTCAAATGTCTGTCATAACTGTCTAACCTTCGGTCTTTATTGATATGCTAGTATTCTCCAAGACAAGCACAATACTGTGCTAAGTGGAACCAAAATGTAAAGCAAACATCTGGACAGTCTGTGGAAATGTGAACAGTTGAGCGGTATGCCCCCCTCCTCCATCACACCTGTCTTCCCATAGCAATGCAGGAACATTCATGTTTGTAGGGTAATAGCAGCAGAGCACACATTACCAGGTCTGTCACAATCAACTTGCTAACTTGTACCATGTCCACAATATGCATGGGTCAATGAGCTATGTATATGTATAGTTGATACTGTCAGATGTAGCAGCACTTATTGTTGGCTGTTGAGGCTTAGTGGTCTAAGTACAGTACTGTGGTTGACAGGGTCCATGTTTCAAGACTGTCTTTGCAAACTATGTTGCATGTCAAGTACATTTATGGTAGGAATAGTATACACTGTCCAGATGTCAATATCAATTACTGCAGGAAAGCTGGACAATTTAGGGATGGGGGCCACACATCTGGACAGTACACAGCTTGGAGTAATTTACACAGTGCCTAGTAGGACAGCTGGTCTTTGAAAGTCAGAGTAGTGTCAGGTGATAAATGGCTGCATCCTTATTGTATCAGTACTGACAACAAGTCACTGGGCAGCAGCCATACCTCTGGAATGACAGGCTGTTATAGAAAGACCACATGTATGCCTCATATATCTGTTCTGCTTGTCATAACATTGCATTTGCCTGCCAGACTGCTTGAAAAACAAGAATGGTTGATGTGAAAACATCAATGGCAGACAGTGGAGAAGCAGATGTCATACCCATAAGAAAAAGTAAGCTAATACCAAACCATTCTCCAAACTGTCAATGTTTGGCAGAGCAATATTAACACCCTATGCTCATGCGGGCCTGTGTCTGAGTGTTATATATGGGCCTGTCCAGATGTCAGTCTGTGATGGTTTGACAGCTATGGCCGACATGTAGCCTTATAATAACATTGAAACACAAACTGTCTGAGGACCAGAGCAGATGTAGGGGTGCAGTGATGGACAACCTGCTAAACAGGTTCTGTTCTTCTGGCTTCTACATCTCAAAACCTGATCACAACCTTCTAAGGGAGAGTATCAGTAGCTACACACCACCACCACCCCTCTGAGGATGCAGACAAATATGCTGAACAGTATGCCAGTGCAGTATACAAGTACCTCTACAACTGCATGGACTCAGCTGGGTCTATATCACATAATCAAAATTCCAAAATATCGAACACCATAAGCTCGACCTTGGAATCTCGAAATGTGATATACTTGAATGCTTAGAACAGCAAATTTTTTCCAAGGGAAAAAATTAGCATTCTGGGAATACACACACACAGCAGAAGCACACCAAAATACATAATTCACACTTCACAGAACCCTACACTAAACTATACATACACTACTAGCTATCCACTTACCTTAACCCAACCCTAACCCTAGGTCCCTAACTAAAGCACACTCACCTTATGCACTCCCTAACCCTAAGGTCCATAACTAATGCACACTCACCTTACCCACTCCCTAACCATAAGGTCCCTAACTAACGCACACTCACATTACCTGCTCCCTAACCCTAAGGTCCCTAACTATCGTACGCTCACCTTACCCGCTCCCTATCCCTAAGGTCCCTAACTATTACACACTCACCTTACCTCGGTCCGTTTGCACACTTAACTTAACCCGGTCCATCACCTTCACACCACAGTCGAGGAAATAGCAAAGCCGCAGAAACAGCCCACCAAATATTTTCCCTAGGAAAATATTCGGTGTTCTGCAGCTTTGCTATTTCAAGCATTTGCTGAATAGGGGTTGATATTAGAACATTTGATGTTTTAACACTTCGATGTTCTAATATAGACCCGACTCAGCCATACCCAACAGAACTAAAATCTGCTTCTCACAGAAACAAAAACCTATGTTATGTACACTATCTATCAACAGGCTTTACAACAAAAATGAAGCAACTGCTGTCCAAGGGTAAAAAGGAACAAATCCCCAATTGGAAAAACTCCCTCTTTGGTCTCAACAAGCAAAGTAGATCACTAGTGAAATCATCCAAAGCCAATTAAGAATCAAAAGTAGCCTCTGAAACAAAGGTTAACCACAAAGCCTTTTCAAGTTATGTCAGAAACCTCCATGGCTAACACCAGGTTTGTTCTGCATTACATCTTAATGGTGCCACTTACACTGATCCTGTTGACTTAGGCAACCTGTTCGCAGAGAGGTTCAGTGCAAACATCACCCACCAGTCCCCACTCAAAGGCACATTCCATGTCTCTGATACTTGCCACGCACCTCACATCTCCATAGATCAAGTGTTAAATTCCCTATCTAAACCAAACAACATAGCTGCCATGGGACCTGATAGTATCTCAGGCTGTAGTCTGCAACATCTCCAGTAAGAAGTAGCATCCCCATTGAGCACCCTATTCAACCATATCCAAAGTACAGACCTCATTTCAGCAGAGTGGAGAACTGCCATTGTCACCCCTTTGCACAAAGGTGGTGCCACTACTGACCCTGGGAACTATCAACCCATTAGCTTGACAAGTCTGATCTGTAAAGCCATGGAACATATTATTATGCACATCATAAACAAGGACATAGGAAATCACCAAGCAGTTGACCCCACCCAGTTCGGAGTCATCAATGGCAGTCCTTGCCTGTTGAACCTGGTTGACATCTTTGAGACTGCCACCAAGGCACTGGATAAGGGAAAGTCAGTAAACACAGCTTACCTTGACTTGGCCAAAGCCTTTGAGACAATCCCCCATTTGGGCATCCTCAAAAAGCTAACAGAACTTGGTGTAAATCCCTATGTCATCATGTGGGTGCCCAACTGGCTCACTGATAGGACCCACAAGGTCAAAATAGGTGCCACTTCCTCTGATAGCAGACCTGTCACTAGTGGTGTCTCCCTGGGATCTGTCCTAGGACCCTATTGTTTGCTGTCTACTTCTAAGAGTTCCAGGAAAAGGCAAAAGGCCTGTGGCTGACCAAGTTTGTGGACAACTGTAACTTGGGTGCTGTCATTGACTTCCCAAATGATGTTAACATAGTTCAAGAGGGTCTCACAGTAAAAAATTACTGGTGCCAAAGTCATGGCTTTAAGTAAAATGCAAAAAAAAATGTATTAGCATACCATTCATCAAAAATACAGCCCCTACTGATTATCACATTAGCAGCAGACCTCTAAGCACACAACCTGTTCTGAGAGACCTGGGTACACAGGCTGACAACAATCTCACGTTTGACCATCATGTAGCGGCAGTGGTCAGAAAAGTCTTTTTCTTGGGTCATCTCATAAATAAAGGGATTGCATCCAGAAACAGGGAGGTTATTACCTCTCTGTACTCCTCCCTCATTAGGCCAACAATTGAATACAACACCCCATTTGGTATGTACCTCTCCAAATACCTGCACAAACTGTAAAGGCCACAGAACCCCCTCACAAACAGAATCCATGGCCTACAACACCTGTCCTATGTGGACAGGCTCAAATCAGTATCACTCTACTCTGTATCACACAGATTGCTCTGAGGTGACCTGTGTCTCACCTACAAGGCAATCTCAGAAGATGTTCCATATCTGTATGTTCCAACTCCTAGTACGTCATCAAAAGTTTTAAGTCTAATATGTGACATTAACAAACCCTCCTGGAGAGACAGGTTTGTCTCCCAGAGGCTGACCCGTCTCTGGAATACACTCCCCATACACATCAAACAAAGTATGTTGCTGACCCTCTTCCAGTGGAACCTTGATGAGTGGATGGGGAGCCAAAAATCTATCCCAGGGATGCCACCTGTGTCTCTCATTGAGAGGGCCGACAGCTGCTGATTGTGGTTTCTTTTCTGTGGATATACTCTGGGCTAGGCTTGTAAGGGCCCCAGAGCCAGTAGCATAGTAATTACCCATGATCCCATGAACAGGTACACTCAGAGATGTGATGTCCATAGCCCTGTATGTGATGTTATGACTTTGGGTCTATATCAGGACCTCGAAATAGCATAAGGCCGGACACTGTGTCATTGACACATATGTGTCAAACTCCCAAATAACCAAATTGGCAGATCATCAATTTCTTTCCAAGGTAAAGAAATCGGTAGCCAATTACACACAACGCACCAGCAGAAACATTACAAAGTGAGGGGCTTCACCCCCTCACACCTCCCAGTGTGAGGGGCTGTTCATAGGTTCATAGGTAGGAATTAGGCTATCTGCCCAAGGGCATTTATAAGCCTAGCTAGAGTGTGTCAGCTTTTGCCACCCCATTGATTAATTAGCTGATCCTCTGTCAGGCAGAGCCAATGAAGTGATCCCAGGGGTGTATTTTCTGTTACCCATCCACTCGTCAAAGTTTCTCTTGAAGAGTGTTAGTGAGGGGCTCTGCCTAATGTAGTTTGGAATTTTGTTCAAAAGCATGGGAAGTCTCTGTGACAGGAATCTATCCCTCCAACATGTTCTATTTATTGTTGTGGTGAGGTTTAGCTCACTACAGTGCATGGCTCGCAGTGACTTGGATTTCTTTAGGTGGAGCGTGCCCATCAATTCTGAGTTGGACATAGCTTTGTAAGTCAGGCAGAGATCACATCTGAGTAGGCGATATGCCACTGAATACAGCCAGAATTTTTTCAGTTGGGCAGCATAGGACATATGTTTGAGGCCAGCAATCCTCTTGGTGAGGTACTTTTGTGGTCTCTCCAGCTGTTAGAAGTGTCTTTTGAGGTACATCCCAAATGGGGCATTGTACTCTATGATGGGTGTGATGAGTGACGAGTAGAGGGGCACTATAACCTCTTTATATCTAGATGCAAACCATTTAGTAATTAGATGGGCCACATAGTAGGATTTCCTAACTACTTTGGCAATATGATTGTCAAAGGAGAGATTACTATCTACCTGGGTCCCCAGATCTCTTATTACCTCTTCTGTATTAAGGGGGCTGCCACCTATGTGGTAATTAATGGGTGTTTTGTTTTTCCCAAATGGGATGACTATGCATTTTTTGGCATTTAGCTTGAGGCCATGACTTTGACACCAGGTGTCCGTCACAGTAAGGGCCTTTTGGAGGATGTCCGTGTCAGCCGGAGAGTCAATTATGGCTCCCAGTTTGCAGTCATAGATGAACTTGGTTAGCCATAGTCTTCCTGTTTTTGCCTGTATTTCTGAGAAGTATATACTGAACAGTAGGGGTCCCAGGACTGAGCCGTGTGGGACACCACTTGTGACTGGTTTAGAGTTGGACCTGGAGCCTGCTATTCTTACCGTGTGAGTGCTGTTTGTAAGCCAGTTGGCAACCCATGTCATGACATAGGGTTTATGTTCAGGCTGGTGAGTTTTTCTGTAATACCTGAGTGAGGAATGGCATTGAAAGCCTTGGTGAGGTCAAGGTAGGCTGAATGAACCACCTTTCTCTCATCTATGGCCTTGGTGACTGTCTCAAAGAATTCAACCAGGTTTAGTAGGCATGATCTGCCCTTAACAAAGCCAAACTGGGTCAGGTCAAGTGTTTGAAGGTTCCCAATGTCTTTGTTAATGAGTTCCATAAAGATAGCAGTCCATAGCCTTGCAGAAGAGGCTAGTCAGGCTTATGGGGCGATAGTTACCAGGGTCAGTTGTGGCCCCTCCTTTGTGGAGTGGAATGACTGCTGAGGTTGAACAGCGTGTTTAGGTGGGAGGTTAGTTTGTTCTGTAGTTCATGCAAGAATCAGCCTGGGACACTATCTGGCCCCATTGATGCTGTGTTTTTTTGCTTTTGAAAGTGCTATTTTCACCTGTGCGTCTGTGATTTCTGGGAAACTACACTTTTCCGGTATTGTTGTGGGCCCTTTTGGGGGTGAGAGGGGGGTGAAGTTTGCACTGAATCTATCTGCCAGGATGTTGGCAATATCAGTAGGTTTAGTATATTTTGTGCTATTTTGCACTAGTTCAGTGCATATCTGCGAGTTGCCACTTAGATTCTTAGCATAGCTAAACAAGGCTTTGTGGTTATCTTTTGAATCCTTGGCTATTTTTCTTTCGAAGTTAACCTTGGATGATTTTATGAGGGCCTTAGTTTCTTACTGATACTGATCAGGGATGTGTTTCCTTCTTGGGATTTGCTTTTTTTCTGAATTAGTTTCCTCCTTCTATTGTATAGCCTGTTTATGGCAGGGGTCCACAGGACTGGTTTTTAGAGGAGTGAGTCTTGGTTTTGCTAGGGATGGCATGATCCATGCATCCTTGTAGGTGCTCATAGAGTGCATTTGTAAAGGTTTCTGCATCTTGGGCAGCATTATCCTTTAGCGTGGGGGGCTGTGAAACTTACAGACTCTGTCTTAAGTAAGGCAAAGTTTGCTTTAGAAAATTTTTTACTGTGGTTTCCTTAGTTAGGGGTGGTGGTTGGATGTGGATATCCAGAGTGATTAGTTGATGATCTGATCTAACCAGTGACGGGTTGACCTGTGGTGTGGAACACCTGTTGTCCATGTTTGTGATGACCAGGTCCAATATGTTTTCATCTCTGCTAGGGGAGTTTACCAGCTGATCCAGGATGTTTGCGTCGATGAATTCCAGGAAGCTCTCTGCCTAGGAGTTTGTACTTGAGTAGTTTTTCCAGTTAATGGTAGGGTAATTGAAATCGCCCAATATCAGGGTGTTTAGTAGGACCTTAATGTTTTCCAGTGTCTCCAGAAAGGTGGAGTGGTGGTCCTGGGTCATGGAGGGTGATCTGTAGCAGGGCACAATTTGCATTGCAGATTTGCCCGATGTTAGTTGCACATGGATGATCTCAGAGGTATCATGCTGCACCACTAACCTGGAGGTTTAGGTATACTTAATGAATATGGATACAGCCCCTTCCTTTTGTGTTTTGGTCCGTGTTCTGTGGCCGAAACATGTGGTACGAGTTGTAGCCCAGTAGTGCTGGGGTGCTCTCTGGAGCCTTGAACCAGGTTTCAGTTACTGCACAGATGTCTACGTTCTCCATACTGAGGAGTGCTTCGAGCGCATGCATTTTGAGATTTAAACTCCTGGCATTGAGTAGCATAACCCTCAGTTTTTTGTTAATTGTGCTGTTTACGGAGGTGGGTTTGACTTTTGACCTTGCCTAAAAAAGGCACTATGGGGGCAACAAGAGTCTTGGCCAGTATTCGAAAGTCTAGGGGTGACAGTTGCAAACCATCTCTTGTGAAGCAATGCAGCTTGTCGAGCATGTCCTCTCAGGCTGATAGACACTGGATCCCCTTTGAATGACACCAGAAGTATAGCCAATTGTTGAAATTGATCATTTTTTTCTTTATTCTGAGGTATAATTCTTGGTGAGGGCAGGATGCTACTCAGGGTCAGGGTCATACCAGCATGGGCTACATGATCAGAGAGCTCTTCCATGTCTCTTTTCATGTAGTCCAGGGAAATACATCTCAGGTCATTCACACCAACATGAACAATGACAGAATCATATTTGTACTTGTTCTGGAGTGACCTGAGCGCTTGTGTTATGTGGCAGATTCTGGCTCCCGACAGGCAGCTAACAGTAAAATTCTGCATGTCCAGCCTAGTGAGTGGGACGTCAGTGTGCCTGACAATAGAGTCATCAATTGCTAGTGTGTTAGGTGTGTTATTTCGCCTTAAGGGCTGTGATTGTGCGGCACACTGATTTTGTGTTTTATGTGTTGTCTGGTTTGTGATGGGAGGTGTAGGTTGTTTGGATGTCTGCTTTGGAGGTCTCTGATGCTTTTGCAGGTTTTTATTTAGAGCCTCCAAGTATGATTTTGTGTATTTATGTGTATTTTTTGCCAGTACTTGTTTAGTAGGTCTATGTGTGGCTGGAGGTGTGGTGCAAGTGTTAACCTTCTCCTCTTGACTGCCTTTTCCAATCTTGGGTGGAGACAGCTTAGCCTCCAGTTTGGCTGTATAATTGCATCTCTTGCATATGTTAGTGTTTTGTGGTAGGAGGAGAGGGTTGTCTGTGTACATGAGGCAGTTGTAACATTGCCTCAGGATACCCAGATTCACCAGCTGGACTAGGGAGTACACCTGAAATTGCCCTTTGGTCATGCCTGAATAGTACGGTGAGCTGCTTAGTTGCTTGGTTGGTGAGGGGGTGGATAAAGAGCCTTGCCCTGCTGGACAATCAAGTGTCAGGGTATATTAGTGCTTGCTATTAGGTCTGAGCAAGTGCTGGGCTGTAGGATTATTTTTGAGTGCTTAGGTTGAGAGTTAGACTACTTTCAAGGAAAAAAAAATGAAGAGGAGACTTAGTGGAGCTGGGAATAATTTAACCCTAGCTAACTGGCACTGCCCAGCACACAAAACTGTGCAAACACAGTTTTTATAGCAGGGAAATGAAAGAGATAGAAATTAGCCCAAAATGGCCAATAAACTACTAACGTCTGGGCTGGAACCACTCCTCCAGGGACAGATAGGCTGCTCAAAGCTTCCCTCTCTCACAGGTGAACAGAGAAACTTCCTTTTATCCAGGTAAGATATGGGCAACTCAGAAACACAGCCCTGAATTCAGCACTAGCCTGAAAACTGGACTATACTAGCTTAGAAAGGTGGGAAACAAGGATTTTTTAAAGACAAAGCAAAAACAGTAAAAAATACACTTAAAACAGCTTTAATGACTGCAAGTGATCAGAAGAGGCTGTAGCGTACAACAGTTAAACAAATTATTTAAACGAAAAACAACTTTTTTAAAAGTGCAAGCAGTCAAATAAGTACAATATGTGAAAAAAACAAGCTTTTAAATCACAAAGAACACTGGAAAATTGGCATTTAGGTGGAAACAGTTAAGTACAGCAGGAAATTACAGAAAACTGATAATCACTCCGAAGTCTCTCTTCTAAGCTAGAAGGCTTGTATCAGTTTAAGGCTTTCTAGTGCTTCCTAGTAGGTTAGTTACAGGAAAGATGGGAAACAAGCACAGATGTGGTCTTTTAAACCAGAAAGTTGAAAGAGATGGACAAACTGTCGAAACGGTCAGTAAAGTACAATTTCTGGGCCAAGAACCACTCCTCTTGTGGTAAACAGGCTACCTAGTGCTTACCACTTCCACTGATAAGCTAGAAGGATTTCCTCCAACACAGAAAGGCTTGCTGGGCTCAGAAGCTTACCAACAGTCCTGGATACAGCAACTCTGTATCTGGACTAGGCTAGTTACAGGAAAGGTGGGAAACAAGCACAAGTGCAGCTTTTATACCAGAAAGTTGAAAGAGATGAAAAAAAAAACTGCCCAAACAGCCAATAGCTACAATTTTTGGGCCAGGAACCACTCATATTGTGGCAGATGGGCTACCTAATGCTTACCACTCCCACTGATAAGCTAGAAGGCTTTCCTCCAACACGGAAAGGCTTGGAGGATCAGTAGCTTACAAAGAGTCCTGGATACAGCAAATCTGTACCTGGACTAGACTAGTAACAGGAAAGGCAAGAAACAAGTGCAAACACAGACTTTTAAATCAGAAGGGTGAAAGAGATGGAAAAGCTTCCTAAATAGCCAATAAGCTATGATTTCTGGTCCAGAAACCACTCCTCCTGTGGTAGATAGTTTACCTAGTGCTTACCACTCCCACTGATAAATTAGAAGGCTTCTCTCCAACACAGAAGGGCTTGGGGGGCTGAGAAGCTTACCAACAGTCCTGGATAAAGCAAATCTGTACCTGGACTACACTAGTTACAGGAAAGGTGGGGACCAAACACCAACATGGGCTTTTAAACCAGAAAGTAGAAAGAGATGGAAAAACTGCCCAACAGCCAATGAACTACAATTTCTGGGCCAAAACCCACTCTTCCCTTGGTAGATAGGCTACCTAGAGCTTACCACTGCCACTGATAACCTAGAAGCCTTCCCTCCAACACAGAAAGGCTTGGGGGGCTCAGAAGCTTACCAACAATCCTGGATACAGCAAGTCTGTATCTGGACTAGACTAGTGACAGGAAAGGCAGGAAACAAGCTTAGAATTTTTTTGTTTGTTTTACAGAAAATCAGCTAAAACAGCAGTAAATACAATTCAAATTGCAGTGCAGGCTAGCACACTTGTGTGCATAGCAATATTACAGCAAATGCAGTTTAAAATGCAATTAAATTAACAAATGACTAAAAAGCAAGTGCAGAAAGCAGTAAATTAGAAAGCTACTAAGAAGCAGTAATAAGTGCAGAGTAAGAGCAACTGAACAGATAACAGCAGGCAGAACAGCAGCTAAGACAGTTAAAGTAAGAGCAGCTGAATAAAATATGTATATATTTTATTTATTTATTTAATTTTTTTTGTGCCATCCCCCCCCTAACTAAATATACTAACTCTGAGATTGCACTACAGTAGGGAAAAGGGCAAATCCACAGCAACAGCCAACCACTTTTTTCACCTAGGAAAAAAAACTTGGTGATCTAGCTGTTCAGTTAACTGGGATTTGAATGGTGTTCAGCTTTATGCCGTTTCAAGGTCTTGATATAGACCCTATGACTTCTACCTCACTCACACCAGAAATACAAACACATAACAGCAGCAACTGTGAACAAAGCCTGTAACTGCAGTACAGAAGGACAGAGAGACACATATAAGGAGAAGGGGAACCACTGGCCAGACAAGTGGAGAATGTGCACACCAGAACAAATTGTGCAGTAACATAGGTTCCCTGCAGTGTATGCAGTCAGTATACATCACCGCCAACTACACAACACATGCCCACACATGTGGTTCCTCAAAAAGTACACATCTAAACATAGGACACCATAACATATGAGAACCCCATAAACATCCACACCACATACCATGCATATTCCACACACCACTGTCAGGCAACCACTAAGGCCCAACAATATACCCAACATATTACTTATAGGAGAGTCCATTGTGAGACACACAGATGTGCCTCTCACCAGGCTGCATAAGGAGACAGTGAAGGTTATTTGTTTGTCAGGTTCTATCACCTGCCATATCACACATGCACTGAAGTCTCTCCATAACAGGTACTGTTATGAGTCTGTCCCAGTCCATGTTGGTGTGAACGACTTCAGATGTACCTCCCTGGACTATAGGAAGACAGACATAATTGAGCATGCTGAATATGTGTCCCATGCAAGTATTTCCCTGGGTTTGATCAGCATTATACTGTCACCAAGAATGATGCCTCAACACAAACAGAAAGTGATTGACATTAACAAGTGGCTGACTTTCTGGTGTCATCTCAGTGGGATCCATTGCCTGGGAAAATATGATTGACAGACCATGCTGCTTTGCTAGAGATGGCCTGCATCTGTCTCACTTAGGCTTCAGGGTACTGGCAAAGGCCCTTGTCTCCCCCATAGTGGCAGTTGTAGGGAAAGTCATGAGGTCAATGCTACTAACATGAAACTCTCAACAAATGCAAATTATAGGTCATGCTGTAAAACACTTGGAGTCTAAACATGTAAATGCACTCATTGCAAGCATTCTTAACCCCTGGAAGATGCTGACATTTGTGCACTAACAGAAACCTGGGTCACAGCTGTGGACAGCAACCCATCCTTAACTGGTCACTTATCCTATCACACAGCTAGACACCAAAATGTGGGCAGCAAAACCAAAGGAGGTGCAGTATAAATACATATTATCAGAAAATAGCAACAGTAAACTGAAACATGACTTGTATCACCATTCAATAAAATAAAATCACATTTATTTTCAAGTAGGTAAGCACTTTCACCACAAAATGTGGCTTCATCAGACCATTTACAAGTAAAAGTGCATAAACTGCCAAATATTTCCATTTATAAATAACACCCCCCTAATTAAATTCAAGTGTTAGTTGTAGCAAATCAATTCAGCACAAAATGCCCCCTAGTTGCTTGACATCATAAACAGATTAAAACAGCAACAAATTATTTAGTTGCTGATACATAAATAAATTCCACATTATAATACTCAAAAATTCATCACTGTATGCACGCTCCACTTTAAAATATATACATATTTCATCCTTAGCAGCATAAATTGTATTGTGCATCTATAGATCAACTAGCTATCTAGTTGCTTTTGTTATGTATAGATCGTCACAAAATAATAAATTTATACCATTGTGACATAGCATTTCCTACTTGGTATAACTGATTATATGGTCAAGCACTCGCTCAGCTTACTCAAACCTGTACATCATTACTTACACATTCTTGGATCGAGTCATATTGTACACATTTAAATATCCCTCCAAGTCTATCCTGTGATGTAGCTAGGTCCTTTCAAATGAAAAATATAGTACCATCAAACATGTTATAACATAATCGTTCAGCTTATAACCCTTGTATGCTGTCAAAAATCAGTCATGAAGTGATTTCTATTTTGAGTCATTCAAATAAACAGTTTACTGTACCTTCTTAAACATAGATGAATGACGAGCCTATTTTTCTATATATCCACACTAGATTCCAGAATGCAGCTAAATACATACTTATCCAGTTTGCTTTTGCAATAAACCCCCCTTTTTAGCGTGAATGTTGTTACGCACTTACTCTACTATTTACTTCGCAAAAGCACTCCTAATCGTGACGTCATCACGCCATGCCTCCATTCCTTAAAAACATAGCCATCTGAATAATTCACTGTAAAAACATATTATTACATTAAATAAATTATAGAACAGTTTTTATATAAACATTTATATATTTTATATAGTCAGTTTATTTATTTATTTGTGTAATCATTCTTGCTTTTTCCACTAGATGGTGTTATTTCATGCTACCTTATTTTACCATGTTTTACATTGTTTTATGCTTTTTATAAAATGTTTTTTATAAATTTTTTTTTTATAAAATATTTATTGTTTTATAACATGAGTATTTTATGTGGACAATTCACACAATACACCCTACTTGATGCATTTTACATTACAAAAGTTTTAAGATTGATTTCATGTTACAGGTTTTATTTCATTCATATCATGCATTCTGTATTTTAATTAATTTAAATTGAACCTTCATTGTTAATTGTTTAATTGATAAATGCTTTTTATTGGTTAATTTCCATTTGAAAATGTATTTAACATGGCTTTTTGGACAGTACATGCCTATCTGATGAAGTCTGTAAAACGAAAATGTAAGGGGAACTGTTTTACAAAGCTTATGTGCTTGGTGTGCTTTGTGCTTTTAAACCACTGTGTTCGTGTACATTTTGGATTAAACTTCGGCTGAGTGGATCAGCTGGTTTCTGGTGCCTTTCTACAGGTTATTAGTAATATGTGCCAATTTATTAAACAAACTAATCAGTTTGTACATCCTGAAACACAAGTAGTATATAACGTGTATAACCTGATGGATTGTAATAGTAAGAATATAATATACTTGGCACAATGTGATGGCTGCTTAAGATTCTATGTGGGCAAAACTAATAGAACACCCAAGGAGCATATGAGGGAACATATCAATAGTATAAAGAATAGGGACTGCATTAGTGGATTGTCCAAATATAATGAAATGAGTATTGTAAACCACAATTTCAAATTTATAGGCCTAGAACAGGTTAGACCTGGAAATAGGATGGGTAATATTATAAATCTTACAGAAAAGAATGAACTTAGATGGATTTTAAAACTTTAAGCTGAAAAGGGACTGGGCCTTAATGGTAAGATATCTATGAGGAGTGTATTGGAAGCGAGGGGGTTACCTCGCAAATATTGATGTACATATATACATTAGGTAGTATAGGAAGAATATTATACATCTACTTTTTAAACTACAATATACTAACATGAAATTGGTCCTACATTTTAGCTGGACCAAGGAATATTTAGTAATATGTGTAGAATTATGCATATAAGTGAATCTTTTTATGCAACTATATGGTCAGTTTTATATGAATATGCACACAACAGGAATTAATGGTTGGTTATGTATGTTAAGGCTACTTCATATAGCTTGGGCTATAAGTGCCCATATATCTATCTATATATATATATATATATATATATATATATATATATATATATATATATATATATAAACATTTTTAACAATATCTGGCTATATACTATGGCATGCACTCTATGGTCTATATATAACAACAGATATGCCATGGTATCGATTATGATACCATATATTTTATTTAATTTTATTTATTTATTTAACATTTGTTGACCGGGAAAATCCGACTAGGTTCCACAGATCCTGTTTTCAGCGGAGGCTTGTGGAGAAACACACCAGAAGCATGTCTTTAGAATGTGGGAGGAAAACGGAGTACCCGGAGGAAACCCACGCGAATGCAGGGAGAACATGCAAACTCCACACAGAAGGCACCCCAGCTGAGAATCGAACCGGAGAACCTCTTGCTGTGAGGCAACAACATTAAACGCTGCACCACTGCACCGCATGCATATATTTATTTAGAACATGTCTTACAGCTTAGTTTATGTAGCTCAAATGATAAATGATGTTTTGGTTAGCTATAAATATTTCCATATGAAGTGCAGTTTAGCTCTTAGAAATGTATTTATTGTCTATGATCTGTCATTCTTTGCTACTGTTTATATAAGTATCTGCTAGATAAAAATTAGTTTGAAGATGTAGATTGATGCCAATTTTAGTAGCAAATTGATGGATGTACAATAATATACTTATATGGGCATATTATGAAGAGTTGTATTGATTTTATATAATACCATATATGCCGAATATATAATGGAACTGCTCATGTGTGTGAAAAGATTTCTTAAATTATATATATACATGAGGACTTAGTATTAGGTAAAGCTGATGCTTTATAGTCTTTATGTTATAGGAAATGCACTTTGCAAGTAGCTGAACAGTAAATTATTCAGATGGCTATGTTTTTAAGGAATGGAGATATGGCCTGATGACATCACGATTAGGAGTACTTTTGCGAAGTAAATAATAGAGTGAGTGCATAACAGTATTCATAGGTTCATAGGTTCATAGGTTTATACTAGGCTTCTCGTGCTCTTGTGGATCTGATGGATTTAGATTTTTGAAATCCTCCTGTGCTTGCCTGTTCACATTTAAACTGGTGAGTTTTTCATGATGCCTGAGTGGGGGTCGTGGTGTCGGCCTTTGCCAGGTCAAGGTAGGTGGTGTCTGCTGTGCCTCTTGCTCATCAAATGGTGGTGACTGCATATCCTGAGGTGAGGGCTAAGATTAAACAGCTGCCCTAACTGTGGATTTAATTCCTCAATATGCCTGGGAGCACACACACAGGACACCATCCATCCATCTGTGTTGATGTGTTTTTTTTTTCTTTGGAGAGAGAGCTGTTCTTGAGATTTGAGTTTGGGTTGTTTGGGATTGCCTGATCCATGCAGTCCTGGAGTGCTGGTAGAAGGCATTGAGGTGAGGGTATCTTTGATGAATATGGACAACACTAAAAAAGTGGGTTTATTGCAAAAGTAAACTGGATAAGTGCATATTTAACTGCATTCTGGAATCTAGTATGGATATATAGATAAATAGGCTCATCATTCATCTGTGTTTAAGAAGATACAGTAAACTGTTTATTTGAACGACGCAAAATAGAAATCACTTCATGATTGATTTTTGACAGCATACAAGGGTTGCAAGCTGAATGATTATGTTATAACATGTTTGGTGGTACTATATTTTTCATTTGAAAGGACCTAGCTACACCACAGGATAGACATGAAGGGAAATTTAAATGTGTGCAATATGACTTGATCCAAGAATTTGTAAGCAATGATATACTGATTTGAATGAGTCGAGCAAGTGCTTGACCATATAATCAGTTATACCAAGTAGGAAATGTTATGTCACAATGGCATAAATTTATTATTGTGTGACGATCTATATATAACAAAAGCAACTAGATAGCTAGTTGATCTATAGATGCACAATACAATTTATGCTGCTAAGGATGAAATATGCATATATTTTAAAGTGGAGTGTGCATACCATTTTATTATGTGATGAATTTTGAGTATTATATTATGGATTTTATTTATGTATCAGCAACTAATTAGTTAATTTGTTGCTGTTTTAATCTGTTTTGATGTCAAGCAACTAGGGGGCATTTTGTGCTGAATTGATTTACTACAATAAACATTTGAATTTAATTAGGGGGAGGTGTTATGTATAAATGGAAATGTTTGGCAGTTTATGCACTTTTACTTGTAAGTGGTCTGATGAAGCCACATTTTGTGATGAAAGCACTTACTTACTTGAAAATAAATGTGATTTTATTTTACTGAATGGTGATACAAATTGTGCTTCAGTTTACCGTTGCTGCTTTCTGCTGTTTTGCCAACATTTTACAACAGGGACTGTTTGCGTACTGGGGAATATTCTTTCTTTAATAAATACATATTAAACAGACATACACCTCCAGGCTGGTCAAACAGTTTGACACACACACAAGACACTGCAAGTGCAGTTAACCGTTGACAAGACCCATATTCAAATTATAGGTAGTTACAGGCCAACGTATTTGACTCAGGATGCCCACCCCATATATCTGGCCCTCTAAAAATCTATCAAGATTCAACCCTTTGCCCTGATCTTGGCTGACTTTAATTACCCAACCATAGATTGGAAAAAACAACCATGCTAGAAGAGAAATACAGTGAAACTCCCCCATCTTATCAATGCTAAACCTTAGGACAGTTACTTGATACCCCCACAAGATATGATACATATGTTGGACTTGGCAGTAACCAGCATGCTTAACAACTGCAGAACCCCTATGGTATCATCCTCCCTGGCAAGATCCCACAAAAAAACAGTCATGTTTGATATCACCATCTCTCCTGACCCCCCTCTAGCAATGGTAAAATGAAAATGTCTCCCAAGCTGATCATAACCACCTGAGGGATGGTATAAGCAGCTTCATAGCCCCTTACGCCACTGGAGGAACAGGCACTAACATCCAAATATACACCGAAGTACTATACCAGCATGGATCTAGGACAGTTGAACTAAAGTTAAATAGTCTGAGTCCAAAATAACCGAACGCACTTTAACGAAAGCGTTTTCACCAAAAAAGCACTTTTGTTAAAGTGATTTGGAAAAAAACACTAAATCTTCTTTTATGCAGGGGGACAAGCACCCCTGCACCCCCCACTTTTATATTCTCACTCCGAGGTCACACTACAGTGGGGAAAAGGGAATTTTCCCTTAACCGCACAGTAGTGGGACTGGCACAATGAGCATACTTATCCAAAAGTGCTGCTGCGGTGAACAGCACTTTCAGTTAAGTATGTTCAGTGATTTCTCAGCAGAAAGTGTCGTCGGGGATCTGTATGGATCCTACCAGCACACACACACTCCACAAGGGAGAGTAAACCTGTCTGGAAACATTTGCAATAAAGGAGCTATATAACAAAAGGATAACATTGCTGTCCAGGACCAAGAAGGAGCAGGTGCACAACTGGAAGCAATCTCTCCTTAGCCTGAACAAACAAATAAGAACACCAATGAAATCCTCTAAAGGCAACTCTGACTCTAAATTGCCCACATCTATGACAGACAATCATAAGGCCTTCTGCACATATGCCTGCATTCTCAAAGGAAGCTCCCAGATCTGTGCAGAACTGGTGGTCAAGGACACTACATACACAAATGCTGTAGATATAGCCAATTTACTGGCTGACAGATTCAGCGGAAATGTCTCCCCTCTGTCCCCCCATCAGTAAAGCAGGACATCCCCAGTACCTGTGCACCCAACTCTTATCACTATGAAATAGGGCATCACCGCCCTCTCAAAGGTAAGAAGACAGCCTCCATGGGACCTGAATACATTCCAGGCTGCATTCTACATGAACTCAGGCATGAAATGGCAGCACCATTATGCACCCTACTCAACCAAAGCCTGAGTACCGGCTTTGTCCCAGACAAGTGGAGGACAGCCACTGTCATCCCTTTACACAAAGGTGGATTTTTCACTAATCTAGGAAATTAAAGACCTATCAGCCTAACTAGCCTGATCTGCAAGGCCATGCAATGGATTATAATGTACCTCATTAAAGGGACATTGGCAAACTCCAAGTACTGGACCCCACACAATCTGCCTTTGTCAAAAGGAGCTATGTCAGATAAATCTGGTTGACATTCCTGAGACAGCCTCCAAAGCCATGGACGAGGAAAAGATGGTGCACACCAGCCACCTTGACTTGGCCAAAGCCTTACACACTATTTCCCAATTGGCCATAGGAGATAAACTCTGTCAACTAGGCATAAATCCATATGTTTCCAGATGGGTAGCAAACTGGCTAATTGATAGAACTCACCTAATCATAATAGGGGAAGCCAACTCAAGCAGTACACCCATAATGAGTGGCATACCCCAGGGGTCAGTACTGGGGCCTCTGTTATACAGGATATACTTCCCTGAGGTGCAGGACAAAAACATTAAACTAAGGCTGACCAAGTTTGCAGATGACTGCAAGCTGGGAATAGTCATCAATTCCCAAAATGATGTGGACATCCTCTAGGATGGTCTCACTGAAACAAATGACTGCTGCCAGAAACGCGGCCTCAAGCTGAATGTCTGTAAATGCATCATCATCCCCTTCAGGGAGACTGACGTTCCCACATATTATCACATTAACAGCAACGTCCTGCATACACAATCAGTAGTGAGGCATGTGTCCACCCAGGTTGATAGCAACCTGACTTCTGAGCACCATGTTGCTTCTGTTCTATTGAAAGCTTCATAGATGGGCCAACTCAAAAGTAAGGTATCTCATCCTGGGAGAAAGACATCATAGGATCCATTTATTCTGCCCTTATAAGGCCAATTATTTTGTACACTGTCCCCTTTGGCATGTACCTCACAAAGCATATGCAGCAGCCAGAGAGACCATGTAGGTTCCTCACCAGGAGAATCCAGGACCTCAAACACCTGCCCTACACAGAAAAATCACTGTCCCTCTGCTCAGTTCCATACAGACTCCTCAGAGAGGACTTCTGTCTGGCATACAAAGCAATCCAGACCCTGCCTTGATGGGACTGCTGCACATCTGAAAGTCAAAGCCCATTCAGTCAACCTGTAGGCGCAGCATCAACCTGGTCTGTGATAGGAATAGGACTTGTTGGTGTGACAGATACATGTCCCACAGACTCTCCTACCTGTGGAATACACTCCCTGTCCACATGAAGCCGAGTACCTCAATACCCCTTGTGATGTGCTCCCTGTAAAGTTCATGGGAAACAAAAAATACAGTCTTGTGATTCCACCTGTGTCCCTGCGTGACGGGGGCTCCGGGTGCAGACATGTCTTAACATGGGCTACATTCTCATCTGCGAGGGTTATAAGGGCTTCAGGGCTAATAGCCTAGTAACCTCATATCAGCCTATGAACCAATAAACAAATGTCTATCAGTGGTTTACCACTTTACTGTATACTGCTCTGCCACTGACATGCCAGGAAATCACAGTGCTATGTAGAATATACCACACATATTATGGAAATCTCTGCTCAGTGCAATGGATTCTGTACCCACACAAGGATATGACCTTTCTGTTAAGAAGAATACCACACAATCAGAAGATCCCTAGCCAGTACATCACTGAGGTGCTGGACTGTTTACACAGCTTCATTATGCCAATCTGCTGTAGCCACACATATTTGGCGAGAATGTCTACAGTTTAGCTCATAATTTTGGTCTGTTCATCATAAATATTGTATTTCTCTGGTAAATCACTGTGATGATCTGAGAATTTCTGTCAGTAAGTAATGAAGCAATACATTTCAATGTCATAAGTCATATATGTCAGAAAATGTTGGCTAAAATAAACTCTGTTACTCTACCAACTTTCTAAGTTTATAAGTGCAATATTTATAGGATCTCCCTATGTTTGAGCCATTGTCCCTCCATTTTGGCAGTCTATCACCAGATTTCTAACACTAACAGGTTGAGAGGTATGGCTGTAGCACACAAAACCCTGGACTGAAGTATATCTATCTCTGGAATGGAGTCCTACTCTTACTATATGCTTCTACACTTACAGCCCATGTCTAAACCCACATTGGACTATATAACTGTATTGTACATATATATCTTTGCATAAGGACAGCTATTTACACCTTAACTGTCTCTACCCACATCCATCACACAGGATTACCCTCAGCTATCTGTAGGTGGCCCACATTTGATATATCTGCATCTGTTGCATGTGATACACAGACATATATACGACAACATCTAAAAATATTTCAAGCATACACACACACACACACATAGACATGGGGAAAAAAGAGACAGACAGTGATAGAGAGAGGGAGAGAGAGAGAGAGAGAGAGAGAGAAAACCTGAAAGGCATAGAGTGATGTTCTGCTGCAAACAATTGCACACCAGTTGTAAGCAGTTGCATTTGCCATCATAAAGGTGAGCTCCATTGTGTAACAGTAGTGAGGTAGGGGTTGTAATATCACATCACCTACCTTTGTGGGTGTGTGTTTGAGTGTGTGTGTGTGTGTGTGTGTGTGTGTGTGTGTGTGTGTGTGTGTGTGTGTGTGTGTGTGTGTATGTGTGTGTGTTTGTAGGTTAAAGTATTTAGAGGCCTTTCCCACCCAGTACATTCCCACTGCCCTACTTTACAAGATCTGCTGATGTCATTCACCTTAGAAGTAACTTTGAATACTCAGCAGTCCTATAAGCTCTGTGGTGCATGTGATAACTGTGTAACATAATCTCAGTACTGGCAAGTGTGTGTATGTGTGTGTGTGTGTGTGTGTGTGTGTGTGTGTGTGTGTGTGTGTGTGTGTGTGTGTGTGTGTGTGAGAGAACCATATCCAGTCTGTGTTTGTAGGTTAAAGTATTTTGAGTCCTTTCCTACCCAGTACACTTCCCATTGCCCTAGTTTACAAGATCTGCTGATGTCATTCACCTTAGAAGTACTTTTGGACACTCATCAGCCCTATAGCCTCAGTGATGAGTATGATAACTGCGTAATGCCATAATCTAAATAACTAGGTAGGTAGGGGTCCTAATGTCAGTCCTGGCAAATGTGTGTGTGTTTGTAGGTTAAATTATTTTGAGGTCTTTCCCACCAAATACACTTCCCATTGCCCTCCTTTAGAAAATCAACTGATGTCACTCACCTTAGAAGTACCTTTGGACACCATTCAGCCTTGTAAACTTCATGGCATGTGTAATAACTGTGTAACACTGTAATGCAAATAGCTAGATAGGTAGGGGTTCTAATCTCAGTCCTGATACATATCTGTGTGTGTGTGTGTGTGTGTGTGTGTGTGTGTGTGTGTGTGTGTGTGTGTGTTTGTAGGAAAAAGTATTTTGAGGCCTCTCCCACCCAGTGCACATCCCATTGGCCTACTTTAGAAGACCTGCAGATGTCATTCACCTTAGAAGTACCTTTAGACACTCTTCAGTCCTATACACTCCATGGTGCATGCAATAACTGAGTAACACTCTAATACAAATAGATCGATAGGTAGGGTTTCTATTTTACGTCCTGGCAAAAGTGTGTGTGTTGGTAGGTTAAAATAAGTTTGAGGTCTTTCCCACCCAATACACTTCCCATTACCCTACTTTAAAAGACCTGTTGATGTCATTCATCTTAGAAGTACCTTTGGTCACTCTTCAGCCCGTGTATGCTCCATGACGCATACAATTACTGTGGAACACTATAGTACAAATAACTAGGTAGATAGGGGTTCTAATCTCAATACTGACAATTGTAAATGTGTGTGTGTGTGTGTGTGTGTGTGTGTGTGTGTGTGTGTGTGTGTCTGTGATACCATTTTAAGGCTTTTTCCACTTTTAAAGCCTGTTTCACTCAGTACACTTCCCATTGCCCTACTTTACAAGAGTAGCTGACGTCATTCACCTTAGAAGTACACTTTTCAACCCTATAAGCTCTGTGGCACATGCACTAACTATGTAACAATATCATACAAATAACCAGAGAGATAAGTGTTCTAGTGTGTGTATGGGTGACAACCATATCCTGTGTGTGTGTGTATGTGTGTGTGTGTGTGTGTGTGTGTGTGTGTGTGTGTGTGTGTGTGTGTGTGTGTGTGTGTGTGTGTGTGTGTGTGTTTGTGTGTTGGTTATACCATTTTGAGGCCTGTTCCACCCAGTACACTTCCCATTACCCTACTTTGCAAGGCTTGCTGATGTTATTCACCTTTGAAGTAACGTTGGACAATAATCAGCTCAATAAGAATCATGGTGCATGTGATAAGTAGGTAGCACTGTAGTATGTACAAGTAGATAGGTGTTTGAATCTCAATACAACCAACTATACTACTGTGTGTGCTTGTGTGTTGGTTATACCATTTTAAGGCCTGTTGACCCCCTCCCCATGGCATTTCTTTAAAGAGCCTGTTGATAGCATCCACCTTACAAGCACAGTCACTCATTGTTTAACACAAAGGCACTGTGGCGCATGCAATAGTCATATCAGTCTGTATTGTACATAACTAGAGAGGTAGATCATCTAATAGGAAATGTGTCAACTGTGTGTCTGTGCTTCAGATGGCTATACTATGTTAAGGGCCTGTGAACCCATCATTGGCAATCCTAACAGCCCCTGCAGTTCTCACTCACTTTAATAGTAGCGCAGACACGGCAACACTATAGTAACTCTGTGGTGTTTGTGTTATGTATACAGCAGTATCATCTGCAGAACTAGGCAGGTTGAGGTTCTGCTATCAGCAAGGGCAGGTCATGGTTTTGTGTGTGTGTGTGTGTGTGTGTGTGTGTGTGTGTGTGTGTGTGTGTGTGTGTGTGTGTGTGTGTGTGTGTGTGTATATCTCCTTGCAGAAGTCTACCTGTGTTATGGCCACCAGCATACCTCCCAACCCCACACAGAAAGACATCTGGTTAAGTCCATATAGAAAATGATGCAAACACCAAACATTGAGCACAACCTTCACATATTGCTGTCTTGCCACCCCTATAGTGCCTTTTTTAGGCAAGGCTCAAAAGTCAAACCCACCTCCATAGACAGCACAAGGAACAAGAAACTAAGGGTAATGCTGCTAAACGCCAGAAGTCTTAACCTCAAGATGCATGCACTCGAAGCTCTCCTCAGTATGGAGAACATCGATATCTGTGCAGTGACAGAAACCTGGCTCAAGGCTCTAGAGAGCACCCCAGCACTACCAGGTTATACCTCATATCATGCTTTTTGGCCCCAAAACCGGGACCAAACCACAAAAGGAGGGGGAGTTTCCATATTTATCAAGGATATCCACACCTCCAGGTTAGTGGCATTGCACAAAGTATCGGAGATCATCCATGTGCAACTGACAGTGGGCAAAACTGCTATTCAGTTTATAGCATCCTACAGACCACCCTCTCAAAGTCAGGAATCCCACTCAGCTTTCCTGAAAACATTGGAGAACATGAAGATCTTTCCGAACACCATTATATTGTGTGACATCATCTACCCAAACATAGACTGGGAGCATTACTCAAGCCCCAGCACCTTAGCCCAAAGGTTCCTGGAATTTATAAACTCAAATGCTATGGAACAACTAGTCACCACTCACACAAGAGGGGAAAACATACTAGACCTGATCATTACCAACATGGGGACTCTATGCTCCATACCAGAAGTATATCCCTCATTGGTAAGATCAGATCATAAATTAATTTCACTGGATATCAACATCCCAACCCCACCCCCAGCCCAGAAAACCACAGTGAAAAACTTCTCAAAAGCGAACTTCACACTTCTCAAAACTGAAGTGGAATCCTTCAAGGCCCCAGGACCAGTGGAAACTATGGCCCAAACTGCAGAATCCTATATAAATGCATTCTACGGACATCTCCAGGAATGCATGGATCATGCTATCCCAAACAAAATCAAGACCCAATCATCCAAAGGCAGGCGTCCAGTCTGGTGGACCCCAGCCATAAATAAACTGTACAACAGAAGGAGAAAGCTACTACATGATAGAGCAAAATCCCTAAAAGGAAAGGCATCTCTGATCAGTACTAGCAAAAATTTACGATCCCTCATAAAATCCTCCAAGGCCAGCATCGAGAGAAAAATTGCACAGGACACTAAAGACAATCATAGGGCTTTTTTCAGTTATGTTAGGAACCTTGGATGCAACTCCCAGACTTATTCTGAGTTGATTCTAAGTGACAAAAAATACACTGAACCCACAGACATCGCCAATATCCTGGCAGACAGGTTCAGTGCAAACTTCTCCCCCCCCCAAAAGAGCAAGTATCTATCCCAGCAGAGTGCAGCCTCCCAAACATCTCTGATGCTCAGGTGAAGGCCGCCCTCTCCAAAGCATAAAACACTGTTTCCATGGGACCAGATGGCGTCCTGGGTTGCGTCCTACATGAACTCCAAGAAGAACTAATCCCTCAAGTAAAACTGCTGCACAATCTCAGCCTCACTACAGGATATGTGCCCAAAGAATGGCGTACAGCAACAGTGGTCCCACTTCACAAAGGTGGCGCTTCTGCGGACCCTGGAAACTATCACCCAATAAGCCTGACTAGCCTAGTCTGCAAGGTTATGGAGAGGATCATCATGTAACTCATAAACAAAGACATTGGGGACCTACAGACACTAGATCCTACCCAACTGGCTTCATCAAAGGCAGATCCTGCCTTTTGAACCTGGTCGACTTCTTCGAAACAGTCACCAAGGCCATAGATGAAGGGAAGGTAGTCCACACAGCCTATTTGGACCTTGCAAAGGCATTAGACACAATACCCCACTCGGGCATCATAGATAAGCTATCCAGCCTAAATATAAACCCTTATGTCACAAGATGGGTCACAAACTGGCTCAAAGACAGAACCCACAGAGTCAGAGATGCTGGAGCCATGTCAGACTCGAAACCGGTCACAAGTGGTGTCCCACAAGGTTCTATCCTGGGACCTCTCTTGTTCAGTATTTACTTTTCTGAGGTACAGGCCAACATGGGAGGACTATGGCTCACCAAGTTCGCAGATGACTGCAAACTGGGCGCCATAATCGACTCTCCAGCTGACACAAACATCCTTCAAAAAGGTCTCTGAGACGGATAACTGGTGCCAGAGCCATGGTCTAAAGCTAAATGCCAAAAAGTGTATAGTCATACCCTTTGGCAAAAACAATGTGCCCACAAATTACCACATAGGTGGTAACCCATTAAGTACAGAGAAAGTAATTAGGGATCTGGGGACCCAAGTTGATAGCAATCTCTCCTTTGACAGCCACATTGCCAAAGTGGTTAGAAAGACCTTCTACATAGCCCACCTCATCATGAAAGGATTCACATCTAGATCAAGAGAGGTAATCGTGCCCCTTTATTCATCCCTCATAAGACCCATCATAGAATACAATGCCCCCTTTGGGATGTACCTTACCCGACACCTGCAGCAATTAGAAAGACCCCAAAAGTACCTCACCAAGAGGATCAAAGGACTCAAACAGATGCCATATGCTGCTTGGTTAAAAAAACTTCAGTTCTACTCAGTTGCATACCGCCTACTTCGAGGTGATCTATGCCTGACATATAAAGCTATGTGCAACCCAGAATTAATGGACATGCTCCACCTCAGTAAATCAAAATCCCTTAGAGCTGCACACTCGAGGGACTTGAACCTCAGCACAGAAATAAATACAACATGCTGGAGGGACAGATTCATAACCCAGAGGCTCCCTTCGCTCTGGAATAGAATTCCAATTCATGTTAGGCAGAGCACCTCACTGACTCTCTTCAAGAAGAATCTTGATGAGTGGATGGGGGATCGTTGGTTTGTCCCGGGGATTACTTCCATGTCACTATTAGACAGAGGCACAGTAAACTAAAATTTAAAAAGGGCACAGTATACTCAAATCAAGGGATGGCGTAAGCCAAACACAATCGGGCTAGGCTTATAAATGCCCCAGGGCAGATAGCCTAGTATGAACCTATGAACCTATGAACGTGCATGGAAAGTAGAAATGAGAACAGGTTGTGTATTTGACTGCACTTTCCAAAGCGTATGTGTTGTTACATGAAAATATCTGTCATCAGTCTACAATGTTAGTCTGTAATGATTTCAACACAGTTTGCCAGAAAACCACAATTTTATGACAGATGGAAAGAAAGTATTGTCAAACATCAGGACAATCTGCAGACATATGCAGACGTCACAGGCATGGGCATCATCTGTACCATCCTGCAGGTTGTAGTCCATGTTTGGCAAGGTGTGACCTGTGACAACAACTGAAACTCTAAAGAGGTCCCAAGAATGTAGGACAACACAAATGTCATACAGTCCTGTACTGATTGCATAGGGCAATTATTGCACAGCAGAAGCACCTCAATGTTATGACAAATAGAGTAAGCTAAAGTAATGTCACACAACGAAGGTGTCATAGCAGCAAATCAGAAAAAGCATTGCAAATTTCCACAGCTGACTTGGTGTAGTGGTGTGATGCTCTGACGCTAGTGCACAGGTTCTTGGGTTTGAGACTTCGTAGTGATATCTTTTTTTCACTAATGTTAAATGACTGTAATGCATGATATGTTTAAAAAAAACATTGCAAATTCCCACAGCTCATTTGGTGCAGTAATATGTTGCTGTGGCTATAGTGCACAGGTTCTGGGTTCAAGAGCTGCCATAGTTGGTTATGTTTCTTGCTGGGCAGAACAGGGACTGATTGAGAAAGAGTGATTAAAGTAGTTTTAAGCAGGTTTGCATGATGCTAAGCAGTGCCAAGAGGTGCTTAGTCCTGCTTGGTTGCACTTAGCTCTGTTTATTCCCACTTAAACCCATGCTAATTTCAAAAAATAAAAGTAAAAACAGGATGATAAGAAAGTGGTGAAATGGGGGCAAACAGGGGAAAAACAATGTGAAAGGCAGCTAGGGATATGCATGACGGGTGTAGGAATGGACCATAGCTCTCCATTTCTTCTGCAGCAACAGCTGTACATGATGTGGACAATTTGGAATTTAGAGACTCACACCCCACAGGGAAGGGTGTGGGTGACATACATTTGCAGCGTAATTCAAGGGTAGATTGATTGTCAGTGTACGTGGGGGTGAAATGGAGAGTTATATATGGGGCATTATTTTTTTTGTGGGACAAATGCCTTTTATTTTTATGGTGAGAGTGGGATGTTGGGGAAGGGTTGTAGGTACATTTGGGGAGGTAGGTTGGGTAAGAGATGTTGCTTTTCCAGACAGACAAGACAGCAGACAGGGGCAGTATATTACAAATGAGGGGGGGTAAACACCTTGGATTGGGAGGGTGGTTGGGAATCATAGGCCCATGTGCCCCTAGATGGAAACAGTGGGACTGAGGTCCCCACGCATGGGAAGTCACTATTGCCCCTTCATGGTCCCAAAGGTTGCTGTGCTGGTGGCTGGACAACAGGGGCAGGCTGCCCCTCAAGGTCCACCAGTTTGCCCTCGATCTGGTGCAGGTGTATATCCAAATCTGGATGATCCTGTGCACCATGCCTTGGAAATGTTTTTGGGTGACTAGTTCCTCTCCACGCTGGCCCAGGGGGGAGGACCGTCCCCATCCCCAGAGGCAGTTCAACCCAAAGGTGGTGCAGGACCAGCAGAAGAGGCAGTTCCAGGCTGGGTTCCAGACATGCTGGGGCCCTGTTCACTGGCCAGATGAGATGGGACAGGTGGATCACTGGGATCTGCCTTCACAAAGTGCTATGGTGTTGAAGTTTTTCAAAACGTATTGGTTAGTCATGAACAAAACATTTCAAAATTTGTTATAACAGCATACATGGGTGCTCCAATTAACCCAGAACAATATAAATTAAACTATTGCATAGCAAACAGAACACATACATAAATGGAATAACACTCAGTGTAACAGCATGCCAGTTACATTTATGGCAACAGGCCTCCAACAATGGTATTTGAATAAGGTATGTTAATATGCAACCAATTAACTATATGAACAATAATAGAACACAAGTCCCTATATTAAGTTTTGAGAACAACATACTTGTAGTATATAAATAATAATTATTGATGCAGATAAAGGTTGAGGGGAGAGAGAAAGTCCATTAACAACTGTATAGGCTTTTATTTTTCGCAACAGTACTGCTCAATACTCTACAGGTCTGCCTTCACTTTACATCTACCTGTGGCCCATAGCTTCTGTAGCATATACATAACTGTTAAACTGTCGAATTGGAATGGTATGGGGCAAACTGTGACAACTCTGGGTACATGACTAGAGGGGACTCGTACATGTTATGGTTACATATATGACAAAGAAGGTGTACGCTGCACTGATGTTGTGTGAGTGTGGTACTGGCATACTTCACCTGGATTCATATCTGTGTCCAAGTTTATTGGCAGCAGTGATTACTAGCCATAATAGTATGACACTTGAAAGATATGTATCGGGAAGAGTGCATGGTGTATGTACCTATCCTGCTGTGATTTGCAGGCATGCGGTTGTACACTGGAATAGTTGTTCACAGTTTATTAGCATGCCATTCATACAGCTACTACAAACATGTCTTTACTTGTAAGACCTGTGGAGAAAATATCTGTTAACACTACCTTACTGTTTCTACAAATATTTAAGATTACTTGAGTGTAAAGATTCACACATCTTAGTACCACTCCTTGGATTCCAACCATGGTCTGTGTGTGCAGAAATGAATGACATATCTATTTCTCATCACACTGAGCTACTGGAAAACTGCTGTTTCTTGCTTGACTGATTTCTGCTTAATACTTACTTGGTCTGACAGTTTGACCTTGTAATCTAAGTGGAGTGTCACCAAAGACTGTAGTGACAGTTGAACATACATGCCTGAGATTCATGCATGGCAGATAGTTAGTGTACTGTGTATTAATCTTTTGAAATCAGATGTATACATTTAACCCCTAGTAGATGTGAATATGTGTGATTTGTACAGACCATAGCAGGGTGCTGGGTTGCATACTCAACCCATATACATTTGGACATCAGCATACCCACATTCAGGACTACATAAATCTGGAATGGATTATCATGGACCTCATTAACAAGGATGTTGTCAACCTCCAAACACTCTATCCCACACAGTCTGGCTTTGTGAAGGGGAGGTCATCTCTGTTACATTTGATCAATGTTTTTGAGACAGTCACCGAAGCCATGGATGAGGAGAAGACAGTGTACACTGCCTACCTTGACCTAACCAAATCCTTTGACACTACTCCCCACTCGGGCATAATAGATAAACTTTCTCAACTAGGCATCAATCTGTATGTTACCAGATGGGTAGCTAACTGGTTCACTGATAGAATCCACTTAGTCAAAATAGGGGAAACCACCTCAAGCAATAGACCCATATTGGGTGGCATACCCTACGGTTTGTTCTTAGGACCTCTGTTATGTGGGATATACTTTTCTGTGGTGCAGGCCAAAACCAGTGGGTGATAGCTGACCAAGTTTGCAGATCACTGCAAGCTGTGAGCTGTCATCAATTCCCCTAGTGATGTGGAGATCTTCCAAGAGAGTCTTACCCACACAAATGACTGCTGCCAGAAACATGGCCTTAAGCTGAATACAAAATAATGCATCATCATCCCCTTTGGAGAGTGTGATGTCTCCAGAAATTATCACATTAATAACAATATCCTAAGCACGCAGTCAGTTGTGAGGGATTTGGGCACCCAGATTGATAACAACCTGGCTTTTTACCACCACGTTGCTTCCTTTGTATGGAAAGCTTCCTACATGGCCCACCTCATAAGTAAGGGTATCTCATCCAGGGGCAAGGAGGTCATAACATCCCTGTATTCTTCCCTTATAAGGCCCATTATTGAGTACAACACCCTATTTGGCATGTACCTCGCAAAGCACATGCAGCAGCTGGAGAAACCACAGAGGTTCCTCACCAGGAGAATCAGGGCCCTCAAAAAGCTACCATACACAGATAGGCTAAAAGCCCTATCCCACCACTCTGTGACATACAGACTCCTCAGAGGTGACCTTTGTCTGGCATACAAGGCCATGTCCGACCCAGCCCTGATGGAGTTGCTGCATCTCCGTTAGGCAAACTAAACTCGTGCAACCTGCACACAAGATCTTAACCTGGTCTGTGACATGAATAGAGCTTGTTTGCAGGATAGATTTGTGTCCCAAAAATGCGGCTGACTATGGAATAGAGTCCCTCTCCATGTCATGCAGAGTACCTCTCTAGGCCTCTTTAAGAGAAACCTGGATGACTGGATGGGAAACCGAACATGCACCCATGGAATCCCACCTGTGTCCCTGCTGGACAGGAGAAACACATGCTGACTTTGAAGGAACATGGGCAAAAGTCTTGGCTAGGCCTATAAGGGCCTCAGGGCTAATAGCTTAGTATCGTCCTATGAACCTATGAACCTATTACTCTAGATGTTTGCTGTAATTATTTCAGACTGTCCTGCAATGTTGTCTGAAATAATCTCTGTGAGTCTGAACTCTGTAGTTACTGTATTGATGGAGTATTGTCTTGTTCCTTTATTAGTTATTATTAAATATAAGTAAACCTTGTAATTATGTCTGGTCTGCATAGAACTAAGCAAGCTCTGAGAGTACTTGCATGTGTATTTGGCGACACTATATAGCCCACACCAATAGGCTCGGTCTTGGTCACACTCACCATTTGGTTAATAGGTAGATCACACAGTAGCATTTGTCACCTTTTGGTAAGGGCTGTAATTACAGTAGCTGATAAATAGCTGAATTGTGGTAGTTGTAACTACCTTTAAGTGTGGGCAAAAAAGGGCCATAGTTGGTAAACATGTGCCAGCCTTTCCCAGGAGTGTGTGTGATTCATAAATCAAATCTTAAAGTGTGTGTGTCATCTATTTGTGCAGGGGCACATATCACAGGTCGGACAGAGAGGATGATGGATGTTTTTGGCTTTAGGGCTCTGCTGAGATGTTAACCATGGTTGCTGTGCCAGTGAGGAATTTTACTGGGGATCTGGAGTGAGAGACTGACTGTGATCTCTGTGTACTCTGAAGGGTAATTGTACTTTACTGTGTGTGTATTTGTCGTCCTCCTATTGTGGACGTCCCTCACTGGTGGTAGTAGTGATGATTGAGGGTCCTTGATTACTGGGCCAGTGCAGGGGCATCACACTGACAGTACATACTGGTGGATACAGCTGGCATATCACGTCATGTACCATCCTTGAGCACATCTCAGCCTGCCAATGTCATACAGGATTATTTCACAGATTGTCCTGGTCTGCCTGACCATTCCTGACATATTATGGCTAGGTGAATGTGTACCCCTCAGCTGTATTTGAATGCCTGACACCTATGGCTAGCATACCTAGTGAGCCCCTGTAGCAGGACAGCAGGTTATAGGTACTAGTAGTGGGTGGATGCTGGCTCTGGTTCAGCAGCAGTGCATACATACTGAGCATGCAATGTAAGGGAATGGATACAGTACCAGATACTCATGTACCGTTACTGTGTCCCCAGGGGTCTGGCATGTCACAGACATATTCCCCAAACTCTGTGGACAACCATCATGTATTGTTCACCTAGTGTATGGGAATCCACATTTGTCTGGCAGAGGGATCTTCATCTATTAGGCACATGTACCCATTTTGTAAACATCTGGTTACTACAGATGTCAGACACCTATGAGAAGCTCACCCTACACCATATATGCACTTCTCTCTGTTATTGTGTACCCCAGATGTTCCTGGAATGTCCACATGCACCTGTAGTAGCACTCGCCTATTTGGCATATGTAAACTGGATGACATGTTATAGTAACATTGCCCAATGGGGACACCCAGCGGTTGATGGCAGTGATGTCTGTGGATAGATAACAACACAGTCTGTCACAGCAGTCAGGCCATGTCTGGTAGGCCTGCTACCATCTCAGGTTCCTAGGCTATGGGTTGTGAGCTTATATATGCCTAGCCAACATGTTAGCACATGACTATGCAAGGCACAGCTGCTGTCCCCATCCAACAGGGACACAGGTGGTGTTAACCATTCAGTTGACCAGTTTATGCCTGCAAAGGTTTAGGTAGCTACCCTGCATGATGTGGACAGGGTACCCATCCCACTGCAGGTTGCTTGTGTGTGACATACATGTGAACTGTCCACAAGGCAGTCCAGGTCACTCATCGGGTTGAGTGTATCTGTGTGTGGGTTGTGTGTGTGTGTGTGTGTGTGTGTGTGTCTTTGTGTGTGTGTGTGTGTGTGCGTGTGTGTGTGTGTGTGTGTGTGTGTGTGTGTGTGTGTGTGTGTGTGTGTGTGTGTGTGTGCGTGCGTGTGTGTGTTACCACAGCAGAGCATGCTTTGTAGTTGTGCAGCAGCAACAGCAATGTGGGGTCCGTGATTGCCATGCATGCCACAGTGACATAACCCTTGAGGAGTATGTATGACACTGGGTAGAGGGTTGGCATTATAGCCTAATACCAAGACAGGCCATTCTGCATCTACATTGGAAAGCATGTTTATATTAATGTTAATCTTACATTTTTATATTAATGTTACTTTTATTTACTGATGTTACTGACATTTGCAAGGAACACGTGCCAGACATAAAAAAATATAAACCGGATGCATTTAATGTTCATCAAATAGGTCAAGTTTAAGTATAGCTGCGTGATTTTGCACAGTGTGGCATGGTGGTCAGCAATGCTTAAATGAAGTACGAGGTATATACAGCAGTCTAACAGCCGATCCTCAATGGCTGAATGATTAGGACACCGGCACTTGTACATTAGGTACAAGGATCGAATTGTGACCATTCGGCTTTTTACACGGTATAGTTAAATGTTGTAAATGTTTAATTTATTTTGTATATATTACAAGATGTCAACTGTGGTGGTCCAGCTTGACCAGAATCCCATTTGCAGTCGAGACCTGAGTATAAAAGCCCCAGTTACACACAAGTGTCCAAAACTATTACAGTTACAGGAACAGATAGCATAGTTAAATGCATAAGTTTAGGGGATATAATAAAATAGATGCACCTAAGAATGAAGTAACATTACTGAACAATAAGTTACAATACTGTTGTATATATCTAAGCAGTAGTCAGCTTCTTATGTGAAGCTAAGGGCAGTAACAAAATAACAAGACTTACAAACCTCAAACCCAAGACTCTCTGCACCAAATTCCACCAGTATGCCAAACCAGCTTTGGACATTTAGTGTTTATTTTAAAATATATAATGCAGTGCAGTGATGTATCATTAGGGAAAAAATATCCCACTGACAATTATTGAACCTATGACCCTCTGCTATAAAGTCAGAGAATTACATCATTATGACAAATCAGCTGCAAGCATTTAGTGTTTATTTTAAGATATATCATGCAGTGCAGTGATGTAACATTAGAGAAAATGTACACCCCTGCCAAGTATTGAACCCAGAACCCACTGAATCATAGTCAGAGCAACACACCAGAAGGCCAAACCAGCTGAGCACATTTATTGTTCATTTTTTAGTTATAACTTACAGTACAATGATGTAGCATTAGTGGAACAACTACACCTCTACCAGTTATTAACTCCAGGACCCTCTGAACCACAGTCGGAGCAACATACCACTATGACAACTAAGCTGTAGTGAATTACCCCTGTTCCTGTACATATATCATAAGTCACAGAGATGTAACAATAGGGATAACATAGACCTTCGCCAAATATAGAAACCTGAAACATCTGAACCAAAACTCAGTACAATACACCAGTAGGACATCACACCTATGGGGAATTACCAGTGTGTGTACCAAGACACCCCGATTTACAGTGACACAACTTCCACATATAATGGCATAAATGACAGCTTATTTGGGCCTGTGATGTAGACACTGACCCAGTACACAGTCAAATAAATGCTGATGGATGTATGGGGATGCCTATGATATCAAGTACACCTGAAACTACACAGTCTGTTGCAGAATGTCCACACCTACTTATGGCATGGTTGTCGTCAAACCTATTCTGTGTGCTGAAGTACTGGGAGGTCAGTGTAGATTGATCTTACAAACTTATGACAGGTCAGTGTTACACACCATAGACATCGAAATACACATGTCCATGCCAACCTTGTGTAACACACAATATGCATGCACATATATCCTGCAAATACACCTCCCATAATAATGACTTAGTAGCTCTATCTGTTACATTCCAAGCATGTCTCACATCAGGAAACCCACAGTCCAGACCCACAGTCCAGTGTGTTGCACAACATTTACATGTTTGTCAATACAACATAAAAATAAATGAGCCCTGCAATGTCCAGCAGAAATGGTTGCTGATAACACAGTCACTGCCACCCACAGGAGCACATCAAAGGCCATAAGGGTGGGATACATGTCACAAATATGTACATGTGTCCTAAATGTCCTTTACCACTCAATGGATGGCACAACTACTTAACATACATACCAGAGGTTCATACCATACCTGGACAGTTATGGGTACACACACCCTGGCCATGCTGTGACTCAAGAGCTGACACTGCCCCCTCACTGACAGATAAAGCATGCAGGACCCCAATGTCACCACACTCCCCATTAGGAGTCCTGGCCAGAATCCATCAGTTGTGGCCTGCTACACATGCAGCCATCTGTCTTGCTAACTGTTACAGACCTAACATACTTCCTGAAGACCTAGAGCAGGGCATCCATAACACAACCATACATAAAGTGTTGGTGGAGGACTTCTCAGGTGACAGGGACAAATGTCACAGTCTCTCCCACCAAACACACACAGCTGATACACCAGCATCAACTGCAGCAGCATGCACATCCAGATAGAAAGGATGTATGAAACACACATCTGCCTGTCAGGTCACTGACCCCAAAACACATTGTTAAACAGTACACTGCTACAGAATCCGAAAGTCTGTTAACAATGGGCACACATAGTGTGAAGCATTGTGGAAATAACACATCAATACATACATTGAACAGTATCTGTACATATCCTTTATGATGCTGAAGCTCCCACACCTCGATAATATTCTACTCACAGGCCAGGAAAAGTGGGAGGGCTACATGAAGCCCCTAATTATAGCACTGTGTTGCCATGCCATTGACTAACGATAACTTAACCCAGCTGTGCAGGATGCTAGTAGCAAGTGGGAGTCACCTGTTCCTGAGCATTACCTAGAAAAGGAAATCAGCTGCCTATGGTAAACAGCTTTGACACCTTCTTGAAGACAGGCTGCCATTTCCTAGGAGACCACCACTTGATTTCCTCCACAAAGGAGTACAGCAGTGTATCAGGTATGTCCACAATTGCACATGGAATTGAATCCAGATGGGGGATTGCAAACATGTGATATATAAATTTCAAAAGTAGGTTTCAACAGCATTTAATGTAATGGAATGTTGCTGTTATTCTGCTGTCCAGCACTTATGGCCATCACGTATGGCTCTGTCAGCACTGACATATATCACACCTCTGGCCCCTGAGTCACCACAGCAATGGTTATCTCACATATCACTGATACTAAACTGTCTGTTGTACAATAGTAACAGTAAGTAGTGGCTATCACATTATCTACTGTCAGTGAACCCTTCTCAGTCTCTGAATGTTATACAGGCTTGGTTTAAGGATTGTCTTGATGTCCTTGAACATTTCTGATGTACTCTTCCTAGGTCCCTGTGCACTCCACAGCTGTATCTTATTGCCTGACACCTATGGATAACATACCTGGTGACTCCCTGCTGAAGGACAGCAGGCCATAGGCAGTAGTATTGGAGAGACACTGGCTCAGCCTCAGAAACAGTGGGTGCATAAGGCCATACAATGTAAGGGAATGATTAAAGTAGCAGATATTTATGTACCATTGATGTTCCAGGGGTGTGGCATCTCACACACACATTCCCTGCACACTGGGAGGCAACCATCATGTATTGTTCAACTGTTGTGTAGAGGTCCACATTTGTCTGACAGCGGGTCTACATCTACCAGGTACATGTACACATTCTGCAGACTATGGGTACAGCATACGTTGGATACCTAACAGGATGACACCCCACACCAGATATGCAGTGCCCTCAGTTATTGTGTAGCACAGATGTTGCTGGTATGTCACTGTGCACCTGTAGTAGCACTCACCTATTTGTTGGAAGTAGTCCAGATGACATGCTACTGTAATGTTGCCCATATGGGACACAACAGTCAATGGCAGTGATGGCTGTGGACACATATCAACATATTCTGTCTCTGGTACCATATGAGGTTACATGACATATTGGGCTAGAGCACCCATATACCTAGGCTGGCTGTTAGTCCATGTGCATGCCTGCCAGTACCTGCTACCCCAATCCAACAGGGGCACAGGTGCTATCCCAAGGATGTATGTGGAGTTAACCATTCATTGATGCAGGTTCCACCTGCAATGGTGTTAACAGATAACCAGCCTGATATGAACAGGGTGATCGTTCCACAGCAGGGTGAATGCGTGGTACACACATCTGAGCTGCCAACAAGCACAGTTGCTGTCACACACCTAGATGGGTTGATGGCATGTGTGTGTGTTAACACACTGGGGCATGAGTTACACCTGTGCAGTATTCCCAGTATTGTGGTTTCTGTGATTGCCCTGCATGCCACACTGAGCTCTCCCCTGTGGATTATGTATGATACCAGATAGACTGTTGACCTTATAGGTTATCATTCTAGTGTAGATGTTTGAGGCCCTGGTATTGCCTAGTGGGGAAACTCATTGATGTCTCCAGCTGCTGCATGTGCTGAGTGATGGGATTGATGAACAGGGAATCATAGGCAAAACAGGGCCTTATTGGGGTGAATACAGAGATGTTTACACCCCATGTCCCCTGATGGCATGCCCATATGTATGTGTTGGGTCATGTAGCAGCATTACCTTACAATTGATGCAACCTTGTAGTGATAAGTCTTGGTGCCAAATACCTGTGCCCATAGATCCCTCATGACTGATTGCATGCCTAGGATGTATTTAGTACTGTGATAATATATGTGGACATCACACTCTTCAAAGGGCTTGATAGTGGATGTTGTGGTATGCAGCCTGAGTCCATCTGTCATCTATCTGTGTGAGACCCTCCTAGGCAGATGTCCACATCATTAGGGAATCTGGTGAGGGCACACAGCATGCAGTCATCCACAGACATGATTCGACATGGGGTAATGGGTGTTCTCTGCAGCACAGGGGTATACATCACACACAACAGAGGGCAGTACACAGAAAAACAGATCACTTTGCCAGATATGGGTAAACTGCTTGGGGAGGATTGTCCTATGTGGCATTGGTGGGTTGTGTCTGTGCATCACTGTGATACCCTATTGTAACATATGGTGTGATGTATACATGGAAGTGTTATATCTATAATGGGTAGGTGGCTTATGCTGTCACAGGGTTTGTCCAGGTCAAGTTAGGTGATTTGTAGTGTCACCCCCCCTCATCCATGCATATGGTGACTGTGTCATACAAGTCAACCGAGTGTAACAGACATGATGTCTTCTTGGACAATGCCTGACTGTCTGTGATGGAGTGTGTGCAGGTCACCAATGCTATGGTTAAGGGGTTCCAATTTATACTGTGCCATGGCCTTGCAGAATAGCATAGTTAGGCTGCTTGGTGTATCATATGACTGAGTGGTGTATACTCTGGAGAGGTGACAGTACTCGTTCATCAAACAGCAGGGACAATTGCAGTGGGCAGCCCTCCTTTGAATACAGTACCCTATGGTGTTACAAGGTTATGGTTTAGCCTATGTAGGCTACACCCTGTGATGTGGTTTATGTCCCGTGGCAGATGTATACAATGACATTCAGCTAACAGTGGTGAACCATTCCCCACATTTAGGAGACGGGTGTGTTTGTGTGGAAATCCTGATGTACTGATGGTGAAGGGAGGGGGTGGCACCTACACTGACTTGTCAGCCATCCAGTATGCTATACCAACAGCACTGGTATAGCTGGTGTCCATGAGCACCACAAGTGAGCAGATGCAGATGCACCCTGTGCTGCTGCAGACATATGTGCAGTAGGGGAGACGACTGTCTGTAGTTGATGTAGACAAAGTAAGCTCATTGTTTGTGGTGCAGGTATGCAGGACTGATCCTGTTCTCATGTACATGCTATGGAGACATTGCCCCAGAATGGGCAATTGCCCCAACTTTGTGTCGGACAGTAGTATGTCCTCCCTATTATCGACAGTATGTATTGCAGATGTCCACCAGACAGGTGTACATATCCTAGCAGACAAACATATAGAGCTTGTGTGTATGTGTGCCTAATGCTGCCCATCTTTGATGAGGTGTTGGGGGCTGTGTGGCTGTGTATGCACCCCCCCAAGAGGATGTACTACATGTTGAAGGTGTATGTTTGGCTGCCTTTAGCTAGGCGGGTATGGTGGGAGATAGTGAGTGGAAACGTAACCACTTGATGTTAGTGTTGTCATAAATGATGACATGGTACATATGCTGCAGTGGTAACCTCTGTTGTGTATTGTCAACTCCACTACACATTCAACTCAAGTGGGGTTGCCCCTAGCTGCATTGAGGTGTTTGTAATTGGACAGATGACATCTCTGTGGGCAGTTGTGTGCTGTCATGGGTATGCCTTACAATGCATGTTATAGCAATTGAAGTGACACAGGTTCAGAGTACAGATATGACTCCTAATACAATTGATGATGTTCATATAGGCAGAATGGGATTACTGTTCACATGTGGTGGCCAGCAGAAAGCTGCCATCTGCATAGGTGTGTGCTGTCAGTGGTGAACTTCCCATGCAGTGTCACAATGCATCTTACTGGCTGTACAGCATGGAGGTGTTTGTGTCTCATATTTACTGAAACACCATGTCTCATGCCATTACCATATTCCCCTTTATGTTCTGAATGTATGATAAGATGCTTGACCAGGTAAGACTGGTGTGCTCTCTGCAGCTGTGAACCATAGTGTGTGTGACTGCACAGATGTCTGCAGTTCCCAGGGTTAAGAATGCTTGCAATGAGGTCTGAGTCATGTATACACCTCTACTGTCTAGCAGCATGGCTTTCAATGTGTGCTGCAGTGAAAGTTGTATGTTGGTATTGATTACCTCACCACAATTACTAATGGGATCATTATGGGGCTACTGACAAATGGTGATAGACCCATGAAGACCTGTGAAGACAGATGGAGGCCATCACTTACATGGCATTGTGGTCTCTTTACCATATCATCCCACAATCACAGGTACGGGTACACTGGGAATATCACACGAAAAATGGGGCACATGTTAAGGCCAACCATTTCATGATTGGATTACACCATCTGTCTAGGTGACAGTAGAATGCTTTTTAAGGCTAGGCACATACCTCCCCAGGACAAATAATCAGTGTGTTCACTCCTGTCTCACTTTATATAGTCCAGGACTGTACATGTCATGCCAGAAACACCTACAGGTACTGTGACAGACTCATGACAGTACCTGTTTGTGATGGGCAGTGGTGTGCATGCAATATGGTGGAGCTTGTCACCTACCACACCCTTGATGCAGGTGAATATGGTTTTCATGGTACTGTGTTTGACATGAATGGGGTGTGCTTTCCTGAAAAAGGGCAGCCTGTGGTAGACAAACATGTTTATTCGGCAGATAATTTTGCTGTCTCATATGTGATTCCACCTGTTGTGCTGGTAATGCTTACAGAGTTATGCTCACATATATGGGCTACATGTTGAAGGGCTGAGCATAACATTGCGATCTAGGCATGCTACAGCCCATCTGTGGTAAACCTGTCAGATGCAGAGACAGGTGGTATTGAATCTGGTATGTCTGTGTGCAACAGGTGTTGAAGGCAATGGATAACATTTATGGGTGTTAACTTAGCCTTTCCACTTGCTGCTACTGTCTGCATAGGTACATTCCAGAATGGCCATCTGATAATGTATTGTAGTAATGACCGAGGACTTAACAGGGGTAATGTCCACCTTTTGCTTGGATGCAGTCCCTTTTCTGATGTGGTAAAGCATGCACAAGCCTTTTCTGACTGCTGCCACTACTTGTGACAGTGTTATCCTCCTGAGTACTCAAGTCTGTCAACATTGTCTGTGTATTAATGGTGTAGCAGTTGATGTGACACAAAGTGTGGCCATATCCTTGACATATGGTATGATAGTACTGTTGTTTGCATTCAGCTTGAGTACAGGACATTGGCACAATTCCATACCCACTGTATGACCCATATAGCAGTGTGTTAAAGGCAGTCTGAATGTCTATAACAGACAGCACAGTACATACAGTGGACACAGCCTTGGACAGTACCTAGATATGTGAGTGGTGGCAGTTAGCATCCATACCTAAATACGTGTGTGTCATTGGGTGCAGCAGCTATTCACAGGACCTCCACAGGTCTACATATTGTACACACATATGCAACACAGATTGGGTTCACCATCTTATCAAATGTGGACTGTGTTACACATCTTGCAGTACCGTGACAGTTGCCATGATATACCATACCCACGGGAAGTGCAACTGACAAGACTTCACTGGGTTTGCTAATATGACAGCATCTTGGAGTCACATTAACTTTGCTTATGCTATTTATCATAACATTCAGGTGCCTCTGATGTGAAATAACTGATTTATACAACTAGTAGACAATGTTAAGGGTATATTTGCTGCCCTAAATTCTGGGGACCTCTGTATTGCTTGAGTCATCACAGGTTGACACCTGGCCAAACATGGACTGCAACCTGCAGGGTGGGACACATTGTGGCCATACCTCTCTCCTCTACATATTGTTGCAAAATGTGCTGATGTTTGCCATATACATTTGTTCTATTCCCCATGACACTGTAGTTTTGTGGCACATATGTGGCAAACAGAGAGTAACATTAAAGAATGATAGTGTATATTGTCAGGCAAGAACACATAAACTTCAGGGGATGCATGCCAATGCACAAGCTGCTATGCTATCTACTTTTTATGTCTGTTATGGTAATATGTAAAGATTGAGCCTAATATTTGGCCTTTGTCCAACTCTTCTGTGTGGCTTTATCCAGGTCTCCTTCTGTGATGTTCTGAGAGGTATGCTGTTGACCCTAACACAGTCGCACCACAGCAAGGGGATACACACACACACACACACACACACATGCACACACATGCACACACACACACACACACACACACACACACACACACACACACACACACACACACACACACACACACACCATGTACTACAATTTTTGGGAGTACAACTCCTACCTGGCTAGTTTTACCTATGTCATTGCTATATAGCTGATGCAAGTGCTACAGAGCGTATTTAGTGTAGGTGTGTCTGCCACTACTATTCAGGTAGTTGACATATGCAGGTGGTGTAAGGATTGCCACTGGGGGTTTGCAAGGCCCTAATAATGTTATAACCATCTCACCGATATACACAATGCTGCACATTGACATGCATTAAAACATACATGCACACAGAGTGGCCACTTTTGTGTTAAGAAGACCTACCTATCTAGTTACTTACACTACATACCGACATAGGTACTGCACACACAACAGTGGTATTGATTTATAAAATGTGTAACTTTGCTTCTAAGCTGGATGACATCTGTAGGCCCTGAATAGGTTGCCAGTGGGATAATTAACAGGGTGGAACAGGCAGACTAAATGGTATACCCATCACACACACATGCACAAACACACACACACACACACACACACACACACACACACACACACACACACACACACACACACACACACACACACACACACACACACGACAGCCACCTGCTACAGGGGATATGCATACACAAACACATACACTCACATAGTTGGCAGTATTCAGATTATAATCCCTACCTATCTAGTTGTCTGTGCTATAGTGCTACACATATATCACATGCACCATGGTAGTTATCTGCTGGAGACATACCTCACAACATCATACACCAATTAACCTGGACAAAGCCTTCACTAATTGTGGGATACATTCATAAAATATAGGGACACTTTTCCCATATTTCTCTTACATACTTTGACATCTGATAGGGTTACAGGTTTTGTGTCAACATGACCTTTCAGTAGGGTATGATATATGAAACACATATGTCTGTCAATATTTCTGACATCACCCCTCAGTTATTTGACAATGATTTGACAGAAAACTCTTTTGTAATAGACATGGACCACATATATGTGGCAAACATCTAGTCATTCTGCAATAAGTTGTACAGTACAGTGGTATGGCATACAGAGTTTAAAATGGTGCATCTAAGGTGGATAACATCAACAGGTCCTGTGACATAATGCCATGAGGAGTGGTCAACAGACCTCAAAACAGTATAACCACCCTCTGCATGGATTATGCATCACACACACACACACACACACACACACACATATATATATATATATATATATATATATATATATATATATATATATATATATATATATATATATATATATGGAGAGAGAGAGGGAGAGAGCATTGCAGTTGCCAGTATTGGGATTCAAACCCCTACCTATCTAGTTGTATGTACTATAGTGCTACATACTTATCACAAGCACCACGAAGCTTAGATGGCTGAGGTGTGTCCAAAGGTGCTTCTATGGTGAATGACATCAGCAGCCCTTGTAACGTAGGGCAATGGGGGGGCAGTTTAGTGGGTGGAAGAAGCCTCAATATGGTTAACCTACAAACACACAGTTGCCAGTACCAAGATTAGAACCCCTACCTATCTGGTTGTATGTACTATAATGCTAATCATTTATCGAAAGTGCCACAAAGCTCAGATGACTAAATAATATCCAAAGGTGCTTCTAAGGTGAATGACATCAGTAGCCCTTGAAAGTAGGACAACGGGGGGGGGGGTTAGTGAATAGAACAGGCCTCGAAATGGTATAACCTCCAAACACACATACAGACTCAGACACACGGTTGCTAATAGCGAGATTAGAACTCCTACTTATTTAGGGGTCTATGTCAGAAGAACGAATGGAAAAAATATTGAATGGCAAAACAGAGAAAAGACCGGATCTTGAACTTGCTATTGTGGGAGGCTGCAACACACACTCACCCCCTGCTAAATATATATACCAACTCTGAGATCGCACTACAGTGAGGAAAGGGTAAATATTCCAGTCTTCACTGTACCACAATCTGGTAAACAACACTTTGAGGTCCGGTCTTTTTGCTATTTTGCAGTTCGATATTTTTCCCATTCAGTCTTTTGATATAGACCCCTTATTTAGCTGTATGTACTATAGTGCTACGTACTTATTGCAAGCACCACAAAGCTTCAACGGCTAAGGAGTATCCAAAGGTGCTTCTAAGGTGAATGACATCAGCAGCCCTTGTAAAGTAGGACAATAGGGGGTTTATTGTGGTTTATTGGGTGGAACAGGCCTCAAATACAAACACACACATTTGCCAGTACTGAGATTAGAACCCCTACCTACCTAGTTGTATGCATTATAGTGCTACATACTTATCACATGTGCCATGAGATTTATGCATTTAAAGAGTGTCTGCCCCTGCTGTTGGGGTGGATGACATCAGTAGATGCTGACAGATAGGCCACTATTGTGGATGAAACTGGTATCAAGGCCATTAAATGGTTGACCATTACACAGACAGAGGCCTATTTGGTGCGTGTATACAGATGTAAGTGCAAATGATACAGAAGCACACACAAGGTGGGTGATGTGAGATTACAACCCTTGATTCACTACTATTACACAATGGAGTTCACCAAAGTACTTGCATATGCCATGCTTACGGTTGTGCAAATGTCTCCACCAGTACGTCACTCTATGGCTTTCAGGGTGTCTCTCCCTCTCTCTCTCTCTCTGTCTCACACTCTGCCTCTTTCTGTCTCTCTGTCTGTGTCTATCTCTCTCTCTCTCCCTGTCTCTGCCTGTCTATATTGTATATATATATATATATATATATATGTTTCCTATATATATATATATATATATATATATATATATATGTTTCCTATATATATATATATATATATATATATATATATATATATATATATATATATATATGTTTTTGACACTTCACGGATGTAGATATATCTTATATGTGCCACATACAGATAGATGAGGGTGATCCTGTGTGATATGGGTGGGGAGAAGCAGATGACATGTACAAAACTGTCTGTATACAAAGGCATACATGGATAATACAGTTCTACAGTGGGATTTGTGTTCAGACATGGGGTGAAATCATCAAAGTGTAGGATCATCCCCAGTATGATCTTCAATGCTAACAGTCGGACTCCAAGACATGGGCTGAAATCGTTTAAGTGTAGGAGAATGACCAATATGATCTTCAATAGTAACAGTGGTAGTCCAATCTAGAGCTATTTGTACTCTAGTCCAGACTTTTGTGTGCTACAGCTGATTGGCTAAGGCACTTGTGTAAACAGTCCAGAAACTCAGCGATATAGTGGCTGAGGGATCTCCTGGCTGTGTGCTACCCTTATTAAGTGAGTTATATCCTGGGGTGGGTACAGAGTGCATTGGACTGAGCAAAGGTTTCCATAATATGTGTGGTATATTTTACATAGTACTGTGATTTCCTGGAATGTCAGTGGCAGATTGATCTAGATTAATGTGAAGAACTGCTGACAGACATTTGTTTACTGACTCTGTACAGTGCAGGGAACCTATGGTACTGTACGAATTATTCTAGTGTGCACAATCTATGTTTGTATGGCCATTGCTTTCCCTCCCCTTTATATGTGTCTCTCGGCCCTTGTGTACTGCATTCACAGGCTTTGTCCACACTTGCTGCTGTTACATATTTGTAGTTAAGGTGTGACTGGTGTAGAAGTCATAACCTCACACATGGGATTATGGACTTCACACCTCTGACTGTATATGTTTAGCAGGTTGCCCATCATTGTGCCCCATACATCTGCTATGGTCCTCAGAAGGTTTGTCTTATACTTTTACTATAAGGCTACATGTTGACCATAGCTGTTAAATTCTTACAGACACACATCTGGACAGGCACATATATGACAACTGTACACAAGCCAACACATGGGGACAAGGGTCTTAATATTTCTGATCCAAACATAAACAGTTGGTAGAAGGTTTTTGTATTAGTTTTCCTTTTCTTATGGGTATAAGGTCTGCATCTCCACTGTCTGTAATTGATGTTTTCACATCAACCAGTTTTGTTTACAGATAGTTTGCCAGGCAAATTCAAAGTTATGGCAAGCACAGCAGATATAGGAGGTATATGTGTAGACATTCTGTGAATTCCTGTAATTGCCCACTGACGTGATGACAGCATTGACAAAGTAACGTGGAAGCCTTTATATTCTGGCAGTACACTGATCTGTCCCACCCTGCTGTTGTACCAGGCATCATGTATTTTACTCAGACCTGTGTACTATCCATATGTGTGGCCCCCTGTCCCTCTACCATCCAGCTCTCCTACAGTAACATATATTTCTTCTGGACAGTCTGTATAACTCTTACTGTAGGTGTAGCTGACATACAGATTTGTTGCCACGATCAGTCTGGAACAATGGACCCTGACAACCACAGTCCTATAGTTAGACCAGTAGGTCACAACAGCCACCAGTAAGTGTTGTGTACTTCCTGACACAATTAACCACAAACATACAGAATACATTGACCCCTGCATATTGTAGAACTGGAACAAGGTATCAAATTGATTGTGACAGGCCTGGGAATTTGTGGTTTTCTGCTATTACCTTACAAACATACATGTCACTGCAGTTCTATGTGACCACCGGTGTGTTGGAGGGGGGGGGGGGTCATACCACTCAATTGTACACATCTTCACTGAATGTCCAGATGTTTGTCTCATAGTTTGGTTCCATTTTTCATTACACATGTGGTCATGTGCCAGCTATTAGTGAAATCATTTAAAACTGAAGTTAGAAAGTTATGACAGCCATTTGAGTTTCACTACAGAGAAGTCATGCTACTGCAGCAGCTGTTATTGCATCAACTTTTGATGCTTGTAAGAACAATATTTTATGGCATGTGCCTGTTTTTTAGCCTCTGCTACACGTTTCTTGATGGCTTTGTACCGCTTTCCTGCTTTTGGAGGTTTGGACCTATGTATGGGACTCCAACATTGGTATCCATGCTTTTGCCCTATGAACCTGCTGTTTATAAGTCTCTCACATAGTGCAGGGGATTTTGCTGGCATAGGGCCTATTGCATATTTTGTGGCAGGCAGAACCTAGTATTGTGTGCCTGTTGTCCCACATAGCTGCCCATTGTCTGCTGCTAGCCCTGTAACCCACTCCATTCCCATGCATACATACAGCAATACCATACATATGCTACCACAGTGTATTATGCCATTCATTTATTGTTAAGAAGTATGCCTTACTTTGTGGGAGCAGCAGTTGCGAGGACACTGTATAGGGCTGACTCTGTCGCTGGCACACAGTACACAGCCTATACATGGTATGGTATAGGTAGTGTGATGTGTGTGGCATCCTTTTTACTGTGTGTGCCAGTCTGAGAGAGGTGTCAGTCCCGGGTCTATATTAGAATCTCAAAGGTTTAATGCTCCAAATCACTAAAGATCGAACTTTAGTGATTGAAACATTAAACCTTCGAAATTCTAGTAGACCCTATAAAAATAAATAAATAAAGGGTGTTTAGGCAGGGGACAAGCCCTCCTGCAACACCATGTGGGGGGCTGTGCCCCCCACACCCCCCGCTACTTAAGTATACCAACTCTGAGATCGCACTTCAATGGAGTATGGTGCAGAAATGGAAGATTTCCCTTTCCTACACTGTAGCACAATCTCAGAGTTGGTATATTTAAGTAGCGGGGGGTGTGGGTGGCACAAGGGGGCTTGTCCCCCTGCCTACACTCATTAGTTTTTTTGGGGGGGGTTAAAAATATTTTTATTGGGGTTCAATTGTTTAATAGTTTGGTGCATACAGTTCGATGTTTATGCATTCAAACTATTAGACTTTCAAGATTATAATATAGACCTGTCAGTCCCTGGGTCCCTAGGGTGTCAGTGTATGTGCTATGCATTATCTCTTTGCCAAGACTAGGGCATACTGGGCACATATACATCTGCCTACAGGGACAGGCTGAGGGGGTTCCTCCTCTGAGTCCACCTGTGCCTGTGGTGATCATGGCACTGGTGGGGGTGCTGTGTGTCCACTCTGTGAGGTTCCTGCCACAACTGTTTCTGCAGAATCATATTGTGTAGCATGGCACATAGTATGAACATGTGTGCACATGTGGCTGGAGAGTACTTTGATTTTTTTTATATTTTGCAACAGTTTTAAATGCCAATAGCCATAATTTTGGCCATTGCCATGCCTGATGCAACTAAGGCATTACTTAACTCCATAATTGTATTACACTCACTTTGTCCTTTCTCCCTACATTCAACTCATAATCCAAGCTATATTGACTACATCCCTCTCCTCTTTCTATTTATTTATCTTTATTTGTTTTGTTTAAATTTGTTTACTGCAGTAGAACACTGATCAAAGTTCAGTTACAGGATCAGCCTAGGTTACATCATAATGTGACAAAACAATATACAGTATTCAAATGACAGTGATTTACATGTACCAGTAAACACAGAAAATCTAGCAAACAATATATGCATAAAAGAGCTAATAAACCAAATATATTTACATTTGCATAACTGGGACAGAAAATACAGAATAAAGTTTAACTAAGCATAACTGGGACAGAAAATACAGAATAAAGTTTAACTAAGTGAAGCAGAGATGGTAGAAAACTAATAGATGCCAGTATGATGAAAGGGGGATTAGGTTATGTCTAGGGGTTTTAGAGCAGTAATGGTGTAGAAAGCTGAAGTAATCATGTGGATCAGGTATGTGAAAGATGAAGGTACTACATAGTTGGAGATATTAGTGTATGTGACATGTTCTTTAAATGGACAATTACATTCAAACTGTTTTATGAAGTATTGTTTGGGCATTTTAAAGAGTAATGAACCAAAAAGATTTGATCTGGCCCATACCTGAAGCCACTTAACTTTTAAAATAATAAGGCAGTTGTGCACTTTCCATGGTGAGTGAGATATGAACTGATCTATTTTATTTCAGAGGTGGCAGTGTTTTTTAACAGTGAGTAATGCAAACAAGTGGAAACCATACTCAAGTTGGGCATAAAGGATGCCTTTTCCTATAGCAGCCCTTGCTTGATGTGAGAGTAAATGAGATATTTTGTATGATATTTATATACTGTATCCCGCTCCCCACAATTACTCCACCCCACTCTCCACCACTTCCCCACCCTTACAGCATCACATCTCCCAGTACTGTACTTCACATACTGTTCTACCTGTTTTGCACCATCCATCATATCAAATTATCTGTCACTATAGCACAAATTAAGCTTCTGCAACTTGGTAAATAAAATTGTGTATACCTTGATATCAATTAGTTTTCTAATTTGTTAGATATATTTCAAATATGTTATTATAATGTTTTTGCATACTTAATATTGTTTTTGTACTTTCATCTTTACTCTAACCTCTAAGCGACTTATTTGTCTAGTACTCTGTAACTGCCCATGAGAGCAAGAGCAGTCAGACTGGATCATTGCCATACCCTCATCAACAAATGATAAAATAAATAAAAGGAGATATGAGATAGCACATTTCAAGCACATATACAGACACACGCACACACACACACACACACACACACACACACACACACACACACACACACAGTGATAAAAAGGGACAAAGAAAACATTCACACTGACATAAAACCATGCATGTTTGTATTACTCTGACAGCACACAACCTTGGGGAAAAAGGATTTCCTTACATCACAATTCTGTGTTCTTGCACAAAACACTGCCTGTTCTATGGTAGAATTTGAATTTAACTAAAGCTAAATAATGAATTGTTCCAATTATGCTCATGTAGAGAAAATATTTTATTTCCAATATATATTTACTGTTGAAAGATGCAGTAAACATGCTCATTCATAGGAAGCATCAATTAATATAAATGGTCCGGGAGTAACCTTTTGGTCTTCATTGCATGAGTGACCGATAACAGCTCATGTTGTGGTGGCAGTGGACCAGTCAGCTTCTCTGATCCATTCTGGCTAGTCCTTTAGACAGTTATAGTTATTCCTTCTTCAACTTCTACATAAAATCTCCACATCAGATGCTGGGAATGATGTCAGGAAGCCACAGTGACTCTTGTGAATCATTTTAATATTACAGGAGGCTTTGGTTATGGCGCTTCAAGTCCAGGTTACCAGAAGGTTTGGCAATAGAAGAAATATGGTGATTTTTTTTCTTTTTGTAAATATCTCATTGAAACTGAAAAAGCTTTTATCAAACATTCTTCAGAACTCTGTGGTGACCAGAGTTCATTCAGTAACAGAACCATTGCTGATTTGTATAACTTGTAAATATACCTCACAACTGTCCAGATTTCTGTCCATGGTTTGACATGTACACCTGTATGACTCTGTCATGCATTTCACTAACTGCTGTTGATAGTCTGTCCCTGTTTCATGTTAGCACAATGTAGGGCAAACCCATATATAGTCCCATGCTGATTCCTTGCTGTAGTGCATGTACAATGATTCTGTCCACTTTGCATGTTCTGGTAGAAATATTCTGGCAGGTCTGTGCTAGGGCTGCTGTGCAAACCCTAAGTTTCTACTTCAAGTTTGCCCTGTGTTGCTTTATTATAGTTATTCTCCTTTAGCAGCACTCAGAGAAGGTAAACTGATGCTAATTATGATCAGTGGTCTCTGTGAATTCACTTCAGAAAAATGCTTGAAGGAAACTGTGTGCTGCTGAGACATGAAGGCAGCTTAGTTAAAGGAAATATTTGCATATATAGACCCTTAGTTGGGAGTATTGCATCCACTTTATGCTTGTTTCTCAACTCTTAACACTGCTACTGAAAGAGTGAGGAGAGATGTCTTTTACTAGAGGCAGTTAGATAAGGCCTGCAAGTAAGACTGTTTTTGTGACTGTTATACAAAACCTCCAAAAGAAAACTGTTTTCTTAACTGTTATTTGTAGTCTACAGGAAAGACTGATCATCCTGGTTGTTTTTAAAACCTGCTTCAAGGTAAGTCAGTCAACACTGTTGTCTCCTTTATGAACTGTAAATCATGATTCTGTATTTTTTTTTTTTATTTAAAGGAGTGTTAAGCCACCAAGTTCGGCATTTCTGTTAGAAACTCCATTTCTCCAATAACCAGCTACCAGTGTGGATAATATTTAATGTGTACAGTTGCTCTTTAGCAAAAGTCTGCTGTCATGAAGAACTATGTTTCTTTACGTAAAAAATAAGTTGTTTGCTTTCTCATTTGCTGCTGAACCAAAGTATATTATTGCTGGATTTTAAAACCAACTTTCTTTATATGACATAGATACAAACCAAGATCAATGCTTGGAGCAAAAGTCTCCTAATTCAAAATATTCCCAGACAATTAACATTTTGCCATAATAGTAATAGTAAGACACCATGTATACAGAATGAAGTTCATGTGTAGTGTATGTTATGGAATGTCTGTATGTAGTAAGTCATAAACTGTATTGATTAGGGAAGTGTGCAGTGGTCAGAATAGGCAGAGTTTGACACTTTGTGCACTTCACTGTCGCACGTGAAAAACTGTATGATTAGCTCAGACCACATCCTCATCTAAATTCTGATATTCAGAATACTTTGCATCTCAGGGTAAATGTGTCTTTTTCACAGTGTGCCTACACAATGGTACCCTGGACTCTGAAACTAGCATGTAGTCTGCAGTTTTATGATACAGGTTAAAGCAGAGCAAAAAAATATTTAACAGTTTCAAAATAAATATACTTAATAGAGAATAGTCTTTACATTGGCAGATGCCTTTTGGAGTGTTTTATGCATTTAAAGTAGTTGTAACAGTTTTAATGAGATGTTACATCAACAAATGTGTTTAGAAGAGTCGACTGAATAAACAGTGATCTGTCTTAGAATGGACTGCAAATAGTTAACTGTAAATGAGACTGATTGAAAATGTCTCAGTTCAAATAATGGAAATTTTTGATCAGAGAAGAGTGAATACATCTTTGATAATGACAATTTCTTTTATTAGGCATTGATGTGACCTCATAATATTTATATGAGAGTCCTATATGGTGGGGACAAAATCCAACCTACTGTGGTATATGGGGAAGGTGAAGTCTCCACAGAAAATGCATTTTGTCATATAGGAGGATGAGGGTGTACTTGGGTATAATATAAATTTGTTTTACTTTGTATTTTGTTGTTTTTTTTTTTTTTTTTTTTGCACAACCATTTGATGGTTTGACGTGGAGCTTTTTTCTGCATTTGTGAATGGTGTATTAGTAGTGCTGTTCAGTTTAATATCTTACTGATAATATTGGAGTTCAGTGTTTTACAGATTAGCACATATCTTTTTTTTTCAATTTGGATAATTGAAAGAGAGCATAATATGGTAATGTTAATTGTCTCAGCATTTTGTAGGTATTTTTGTGATTTTTCTGTTATGGAATGAGGGAAGCAGTTTACAACATTATCCAAATGGTAAAATAATTGGAGTAGAAAATGTCATTGACAACAACTCCATAGGTTCATAGGTTCATAGGTTCATACTAGGCTATCTGCCCTGGGGCATTTATAAGCCTAGCCCGATTGTGTTTGGCTTATACCACCCCTTGATTTGAGTATACTGTGCCCTTTTTAAAGTTTAGTTTACTGTGCCTCTGTCTAATAGTGACAGGGAAGTAATCCCCGGGACAAACCTACGATCCCCCATCCACTCATCAAGATTCTTCTTGAAGAGAGTCAGTGAGGTGCTCTGCCTAACATGAATTGGAATTCTATTCCAGAGCGAAGGGAGCCTCTGGGTTATGAATCTGTCCCTCCAGCATGTTCTATTTATTTCTGTGCTGAGGTTTAAGTCCCTCGAGCACGTGGCTCTAAGGGATTTAGATTTACTGAGGTGGAGCATGTCCATTAATTCTGGTTTGGACATAACTTTATATGTCAGGCATAGATCGCCTCGAAGTAGGCGGTATGCAACTGAGTAGAGCTGGAGTTTTTTTAACCGAGCAGCATATGGCATCTGTTTGAGTCCCTTGATCCTCCTGGTGAGGTACTTTTGGAGTCTTTCTAATTGCTGCAGGTGTCGGGTAAGGTACATCCCAAAGGGGGCATTGTATTCTATGATGGGCCTGATGAGGGATGAATAAAGGGGCACGATTACCTCTCTTGATCTAGATGTCAATCCTTTCATGATGAGTTGGGCTATGTAGAAGGTCTTTCTAACCACTTTGGCAATGTGGTTGTCAAAGGAGAGATTGCTATCAACTTGGGACCCCAGATCCCTAATTACTTTCTCTGTACTTAATGGGTTACTATCTATGTGGTAATTTGTGGGCACATTGTTTTTGCCAAAGGGTATGACTATACACTTTTTGGCATTTAGCTTTAGACCATGGCTCTGGCACCAGTTATCCATCTCTGCGAGACCTTTTTGAAGGATTTTTGTGCCAGCTGGAGAGTTGATTATGGTGCCCAGTTTGCAGTCATCTACGAACTTGGTGAGCCATAGTCCTCCCACGTTGGTCTGTACCTCAGAAAAGTAAATACCGAATAAGAGAGGTCCCAGGACAGAACCTTGTGGGATGCCACTTGTGTCGAGTTTTGAGTCTGACATGGCTCCAGCAACTCTGACTCTGTGGGTTCTGTCTTTGAGCCAGTTTGCGACTCATCTTGTGATATAGGGGTTTATATTTAGGCTGGATAGCTTATCTATGATGCCCGAGTGGGGTATTGTGTCAAATGCCTTTGTGAGGTCCAGATAGGCTGTGTGAACTACTTTCCCTTCATCTATGGCCTCGGTGACTTTTTCGAAGAAGTTGACCAGGTTCAAAAGGCAGGATCTGCCCTTGATGAAGCCAAATTGGGTAGGATCTAGTGTCTGTAGGTCCCCAATGTCTTTGTTTATGAGTTTCATGATGATCCTCTCCATAGCCTTGCATACTAGGCTAGTCAGGCTTATGGGGCGATAGTTTCCAGGGTCTGCAGAGGTGCCACCTTTGTGGAGTGGGACCACTGTTGCTGTACGCCATTCCTTGGGCGCATATCCTGTAGTGAGGCTGAGATTGTGCAGCAGTTTTACTTGAGGGATTAGTTCTTCTTGGAGTTCATGTAGGACACAACCTGGGACGCCATCTGGTCCCATGGAAGCAGTGTTTTTTGCTTTGGAGAGGGCGGCCTTCACCTGAGCATCAGAGATGTTTGGGAGGCTGCACTCTGCCGGGATAGATACTTGCTCTTTTGGGGGGAGGGGGTGGAGAAGTTTGCACTGAACCTGTCTGCCAGGATATTGGTGATGTCTGTGGGTTCAGTGTATTTTTTGTTGTTTAGAATCAACTCAGAACAAGTTTGGGAGTTGCATCCCAGGTTCCTAACATAACTGAAAAAAGCTTTATGATTGTCTTTGGTGTCATTTGCAATTTTTCTCTCAAAGCTGGCCTTGGAGGATTTTATGAGGGATCGTAATTTTTTGCTAGTACTGATCAGAGATGCTTTCCCTTTTAGGGATTTTGCTCTATCATGTAGTAGCTTCCTCCTTCTGTTGTACAGTTTATTTATGGCTGGGGTCCACCAGACTGGACGCCTGCCTTTGGATGATTGGGTCTTGATTTTGTTTGAGATAACATGATCCATGCATTCCTGGAGATGTCAGTAGAATGCGTTTATATAGGATTCTGCAGTTTGGGCCGTAGTTTCCACTGGCCCTGGGGCCTTGAAAGATTCCACTTCAGTTTTGAGAAGTGTGAAGTTCTCTTTTGAGAAGTTTTTCACTGTGGTTTTCTGGGCTGGGGGTGGGGTCGGGATGTGGATATCCAGTGAAATTAGTTTATGGTCTGATCTTACCAATGAGGGATATACCTCTGGTATGGAGCATAGAGTCCCCGTGTTGGTAATGATCAGGTCTAGTATGTTTTCCCCTCTTGTGGAAGTGGTGACTAGTTGTTCCATAGCATTTGAGTTTATAAATTCCAGGAACCTTTGGGCTAAGGTGCTGGGGCTTGAGTAATGCTCCCAGTCTATGTTTGGGTAGTTGAATTCGCCCAATATAATGGTGTTCGGAGAGATCTTAGTGTTCTCCAATGTTTTCAGGAAAGCCAAGTGGGATTCTTGACTTTGAGATGGTGGTCTGTAGGATGCTATAAACTGAAAATCAGTCTTGCCCACTGTCAGTTGCACATGGATGGTCTCCGATACTTTGTGCACTGCCACTAGCCTGGAGGTGTGGATATCCTTGATAAATATGGAAACTCCCCCTCCTTTTGTGGTTCGGTCCGGGTTTTGGGGCCGAAAAGCATGATATGATGTATAAAGTGGTAGTGCTGAGGTGCTCTCTGGAGCCTTGAACCAGGTTTCTGTCACTGCACAGATATCAATGTTCTCCATACTGAGGAGAGCTTCGAGTGCATGCATCTTGAGGTTAAGACTTCTAGCGTTTAGCAGCATTACCCTTAGTTTCTTGTTCCTTGTGCTGTGTATGGAGGTGGGTTTGACTTTTGAGCCTTGCCTAAAAAAGGCACTATGGGGGTGGTAAGAGCCTTTGCCAATATCTGAAAGCCCAGGGGTGACAGGTGCAAGCCATCCCTAGTGAAGCATGTCATCCCAGGCTGACAGACAATGGATCCCCTTTGAATGACACCATAATTTTAGCCAATTGTTAAAATCGATCATTTTGTCTTTATACTGTGGCATCATTCTAGGTGAGGGTAAGATGCTGCTCAAGGTCAGGGTCATACTGGCCTGAGCTACATAATCAGAGAGCTCCTCTATGTCTCTTTTCATGTAGTCGAGGGTGGTACATCTCAGGTCATTCACGCCAGCATGTACAATGACTAAGTCATATTTGTATTTGCTTTGGATTGACCTGAGTGCTTGCATTATGTGGCGGATCCTAGCGCCCGACAGGCAGCTCACTGTGACCTTCTCTTTATTCAGCCTGGTGAGTGGGACGTCAGTGTGTCTGACAACAGATTCACCTATTACAAGGGTATCAGGTGTGTTATTCAGCCTTAAGGGCTGTGACTGCTTGGCACACTGACTTTGTGTGCTATGTGTTGTACGTGTTTTGTTTTGGGGTAGCGTTTGCTTGGATGTCTGCTTTGGAGGTCTCTGTTTCTTAGGTAGATTTTTATTTAGAGTCTCCGAGTATGTGTTTGTGTTTTTATGTGTTTGGTTCGCTGTTATAGTGGGACTATGTGACACTGGAATTGTGTTGTGTGAGTTTACCTTCTCCTCCTGACTGGTTCCACCAGTTTTGAGATGAGAGAGCTCAGCCTCCAGTTTGGCTATATGGTTGCATCTGTCACATATATTTGAACCTGTTTGGAGGAGGAGAGGGTTATCCATGTACATGAGACAGTTGTAACATTGCCTCAAAATTCCCAGATTCACCAGCTGGACAGGAGAGGAAACCATTGACTGACCTTTGGACATGCTAGAGTAATATAGGGAACTGAATTGCTTATTCAGTTCCTAGATTTGCCCAAAATACTATACTATGATATTTTGCCTGCAGACTTCTACCAAACACTGAAAATATAGAATGCAGGAGGTTTATTCCCCATGCCATTCAACATATCATCTTAAAGTAGCATTTAAAAATAGGCACCCAAGCTGGGCAAAATCACTTTACAGTGCATTCCTGAAGTGGGGAAAATTATCACAGGAACAGTGTGTACAATCAAAGCCCCAACTAGAAAATCATCAGAGTAGAAGGATGTAGGATTAGTCTAAGAAACTCAGATAAATGCCAGAGTGACTAAATTACAGAATAGTGTGCAGTTTTTATAATGGATGGAGGAAAGAAGGGTGGAAGGAAGGAATAATGTGGTAATGATGCACAGAGTAATGACAAGACTGGAGATGAAGGATGGATTATCAGACCTATGATGACTGAGGAAGACAAACAGGGAAGCAGGATACATTCATACACTGAACGAAAACAGGTTTCATCAGAAAAGTTTTCATGCTTTGGGAAGACATGGCTAAAAACATGAAGATAGAAAATATAGGGGTACATTAACATGCCACTCATCCTAGGATTAGGCAAGTTTTATCAAAAATTATAGCATAACAAAAGGAGACAATGGGGACTGGGAGAAAGACTACAGAGAGGAGGATGGACAGATATCTGGAAAAAAAAAGCAACAGGGTGGTATGATAATATGCTTCATTAGCTGATATATAGATGGAAGTAGCAAGTCAATAAGTTGGACATATTTGGATGAATGAAGGCTCAATGGGATGATGGAACCAATATAGATTAAGCAAATGAGTATGTCAGAGCATACCTATTGTAAACAAATCATAGAAAGCAGTGAAGAAAGCTGAATCAGTGGGGTTTAACATGGAAAGACGACAGTGAGACTGTTGTTTTTATTTAGCTGTTAACCAGGTAAACCTCTGCACACAAGGAGTTACCCAAAAGCACTAACTGGTTAAATGATTTGCATATTTTCATACAGCAGACACATGGAGGCTAAGAGATTCAACCCCATTGGACTACAGAAAACAGCTCATTACCAACTTATAGCCTTAATCCTCTGTTGTGGCAGACAACAATGAGGGCAGGTATCTAGAAGAGAAAAGACAGCGCTGGAAACTAAGAAAATGGTTGTGTGGAATGTGTTGAGAGAACTGTGGTAGGCTGAGGACAACCTTTAAAGTAAAGCAAGAGAAGCTGGGACTCGACTGTAATACAGAAACTGTGGAAGTGAGAAAAAAAGACATGGAGATAATTAGGAGAACTTTATTATAGACAAAGGGACAAAGTAGGGAACATTTTATAGGACATGAAGGCAGAAGGAAAGCAGAAAATAAATAGAGTGACATAACTTGTGGGCAGTGACTGGAAGTTTGAAAAAAGGTTAGATAGATTTTTTCAGGTAAATTAAAAAAGTTATGGCAACTTTCCATAAGAAGTTGCAGTCTTCAGAAGAATGTTTCAAACACAGCTTGCATAATAATACAATGATATGCATAATGGCAAGGAAGGTAATGCTATAGAGTTCATAGTCCTGTAAGGCCTGCATGGACAGGTTACCTGAATTTTTAACAGTTTTTTTCTGGAAAGGAAGCTATCAGGTCCAATTTAGAAACAAGAACTTTAATTATGCTCAACGAAGAAAAAAATTGTGGGATACAAAAAACTATATATTTTATGTCTGATAAATGGGAATATCAAGATTTTGGCTAAGGTACTGGCTACAAGGCTAGTACTGGTTTACATTTCCTGGTACAAGAAGTGCCAGGATTTGTAAAAAGGTGACAACTGGTGGTTACTATGTACTATTGTTGACAGCGGTGAGGTGAAAGAGCTAAGAAAGGCTAGACTGGTAATACTGAACATTAAAACGGCATTTGACTCAGTATTGTGGGCCTTCCAATACACACTTTTCAGGAAGGCAGGAGTCATGCAAAACAGGAGTCATGAAAACACTCAGGAGGTAGGTGTACAGTCTATACTATAATCCATGAACAGAAATATAAGGTAATGGAAGGCATCTGAGGGAGAAGGATGTTAACATGACAACAGACAAGAATGGTTGTTTTCCCCAGATATATTTTTAGTGATAGCTGAAGTATTACCAAGAAGAGTAAAGGAAACCTTGGACAAAGGAAAAAAAAGAAAAGGAAAGGACGTTTGGCAGCACATTACCATCTATTTACAGAAGATTGTTCTCTTATGGCTGAGGATGATGCCATGGGATGATGAAATGGGATAGTTCTGAGAAGGAGTAATGCACACTGCTTATATAAAAGAGGGCAGTGATCTCAAATTTGATGAGGCTATAAGGAGGAGAGGCATGGAGGATTATAGGATATGTAGGTGCCAGATATTTATGGGTAGAGCTATGGGAAATTATTCAATAAGAACTGCAGGGTAACTGTTAAGAGAGAGAGATAGAGAAAGATAAGATCTTAGCTTCATAGAAGTATAACACAGTATTTGAGGAGGAGATTAAATATAATCAAGATAATGATGACTGGAGTACAGGGAAGGCATCTTATAAAGGTTACACCAAAAGGCTGTTGGACAAATGACATTAGAAGTATTTAGAGTAAGTGTGATGCCTTTGGCTGATAAGGAGGAAGTTGTGTATATTGAGAAAATAGGTAAGACTATCTCTTTGATGGTGGGTATTGCTGTTGTCTGCTTACAAGAAAGAACTTAATGTAACACATTTCAGGTGTGTAAATAGGAAGCCTGTCACTTCTGATGGTGTATAAGAAGCAATCACCCACTGGAAAAGACTGGTGGCCAGAAATAGAAGAGAAAGACTAAGAACATGGGCAGAGTAGTTGACCCCAGTATAAAGGTTATAAGTAGTGAAATGAGAGAAAAAACTAGGAAATGGGCAGAATAATATTCTCTCATGTGTTAAGAATATACATTATGGGGAATGTGGGTAAAAAGGCAAAGAGGTGTAGAATGAGGAATGGGTAAAGTGAGGTCTAAAAAAGGCAAACAAATATCAGAAACTAAGAGGCAAATTGGTATTTAGACTTCTGAATTCAGCTATAGAGGAAGGATCTGTGAAGTAGAAGGAAAGACTGTTAGTATCACATGAAGTAAGAAAATGACATCAGAAAATTGTAGGAGAAATAATGACAGAAAGAAGGAGGAAGACAGGTGTTGAAAGCAGCACATACAATATAATGGAAGGATTTGGGGTTGGAATGAGTTGGATGATCTATGAGGACATAATGGAGAAGATCTTGAGAGCTGCCAGGGCACAGCTCAGAGAAGCATGAGAAACAGACAAAGGTGACATATGGAAGAAGGAATAATGAGAACTATAACTAGGAAACTACAGGTCTGAGTTGTTATTGAGTTGCTAAGTCCATGAATGTGGCTTTTATACACTCAGCATTTACTTGCCTACTGTTTGACCCTGAGCACATCACTCAACCAGACAGTATTTCTGGAACACCACTGACAAATGACAGTTGTGGTCAGCAGGATTACCTGGTCAAAAACACATAAAACATAAATATAAGTATAATGCATGTGTGTGTGTGTGTGTGTGTGTGTGTGTGTGTGTGTGTGTGCGTGCGTGCGTGCGTGCGTGCGTGCGTGTGTGTGTGTGTGTGTGTGTGCGTGCGTGTGTGCACGCGTGTATGTATGTATAGTCAGATGGTTTACTATCACATGTTTATCATAACATTGTTCGAATGTACAGATGTCCGAACCAAATGTTTGGAAATCTGAACACCGAACAGTGTAAATTTCGAACCAAGCATTTCAGTGCAGTCGAATGTCGAAAATGTCATCTACATTGAAATGTTCCTAACTACACAACATACTACAACAGATTTTTGCAGGGTGGCAAGCCACCCCCTACTTATATATACGAACTCCAAGATCGCACTACAGTGAGGGTAAGGGTACATTTCCCCATCCCCACTATAGTGCAAGCTGCACCGCAATGTTGGAGCTGACAACAGTGGCCATTCACTCATGTCAGGTTCAGCATTGTGGTGATCATCCTACGCGTTCTGCCAAGTGGTTTTCGCACATAGTTTGTTCGCCTAAAAGACAAACGAAGAACATGTGATAGTAAACCTAGGCAGATTATGTTACTAGGCCTTGCCATGAGTATGTAACAAAATAATTTGCATGATGCCAGATCTGGAATGAGATACTGGTTGCAGCTCTATATAATTTTAATTATCTGATCAATACATTCCAGTAGTGAAACAATATTGCAGACTAGCACAAGAAAATATTCCAACCTGATAAAATCTAACAATGTATTGTTGTATAAATAGCCCCACTTATGTCTGGTCATGAGCAGCAGCTTTGTTTGGTCATTCTTTTGACACCTCCTGAAAACATGGACCTTAGACATTATGAATATACATTTTTTTTTAAGTCTTTTTATTAACAATTTTTAATAATTCAATACAAAATGGTAACAGACAATGAGCAACTAAAACAATAAAAGTAATATAGACTTATATAAAACAAACAACTATTTACAGATATGCCTCATGTCCAACAAAATAGATAAGTTAACAAAGATTAAGCTAGAAGGATATCAAATAAAGTATCCGAATATTCGGTAAAGTTTGTACTAAGTCTTTAGGTGTATTTCAGATATTTGTGGGCAAATAAGTGTTTGGTAGCAAGTTGTTTAAATCCATCCCAAGTGAGTAGAGATCTACCCTTCCTGTTAAGGGTGATATAAAGTTTGACAAGGGAAAAGAGTGTTATTAAAATGCAAGTTGGAAGTTTGGATAATCCTTTAGATGGGATATGTAATACTGCAAATTTCCAGGACATAGACATTTTTTCATATCCCTTTTTTCCTGTTGTATCCTAAGGGAGCATCAGAGTCTAATGAATATGCATTTCTTATTCTCTTTTCAGAGAAAGAATGATGGCTCATCCTTTAATGAAGAAAGCTTGAGAGACAGCTTGTTGGATTTGCTGGTTGCTGGGACAGATACAACTGCAACTGCTCTGCAATGGGCTTTACTTATAATGGTGACCTATCCTGATGTACAAGGTAAAGTAAAATCATGCTAAAATATCTGCCACACACAAAAAAGTTAAACAAAAAATAATATGAAAACTTTTAGGTGAATTTTACTCATACACTGTTTCTTTGGTTTCCTAACAGTATTTCAGTCACCATCACCTTAACCACCAGTGTACTTGGTTATAAAAACTGAGGAAAGGCATCTTAGAAAAGTCAGTTTACTGTTTTATTTCATATAATTGTTTGCTGTTAAATTTAGTTATCATTATAAAATATTACTAGTTATGATGATAATGTTTTATTTTTACTCTGACCCTTTCTTTGCAACACTGGTGTCTTTACAAACAACCATATTAAGAACCTTAGTTTATGACCAAGTGAAAAATTGACCCTGGGATACCAGCAGCTACAAACCTCTAAACAAAGGAATCCTAGAATAATCCAGCCCAAAAAAACAGAGCTACTCCAGATGCAGTAAATATGGTCTTTCTGTTTAATCCTCAAAATAGAGAAGTTTAGCACATTTGAAATAAAACATACAGCAATTTCATCCCCACTGAAAAGGGTGTTCTTCAGAAAATAACATGAACAAAACATGAAACCCGGTGTATATGTACCTGTAATGAGATCATAACTTTATACATGCTTGACTACCAATTAAATTGTAATCCAATAGAAAGCACTTTGTCAACTAAAAATCCTAGTGTTGTCCTGTTTGCATTTTAAAAAACTCTCCAACAAAAATGGTTACTATATGCAGTGTTAAAAGCTAATCAGTCCATTGTGTCAGAACTGAAATATAAGGTGCTGATAATATACAAGATGCAAATATTGTGATGTGTATGTACAAAATCAACATCACATAAAGTACTGTAAACGACACTTTAAAATAACACTTAAAATGACATTTAAAATCTGACTCTGGGGTCCAAAGTTGAAATAAATCATTGCTGTTCAGGAGACCTAAAGCCTTATTAACAAAGAAGAAATACTGTAATACAAAGTTCACTCACTCCAAACGTACTCTGTTGTAACTCCTATAAATATGGGCATAGAATAAAATCAATAAAATATAATACGAGGACCTGCTGTAAGAAAAAATAAAAATTAGTAAATAAAACATATATTCCAGAAAGTTGAACACATAAGTCACACATAATTCCTCATGCTGAAAAACAACTATTATTATTAGTATTGCCACATATAAAATGTTAGTAAAACAATGCAATCCATCCCTATACTATATCCTATTGACTAAAATCACTAATTGAATAATGTATTCAAAAATTGAAAACCTTAGAGATAAAAACCTGAAGGTGAAAAAATTCTGCCAAAAAAACCCCAGAAAACAAAGCCTGGCATAATCATAATTTTGGAGCTCTCAGTTTCAATGCTGGATTTATGGATAACATGTCTTTTAAACCAGGGGAAATTTTGCATTTACTTTAAGCTGAAAAATGTTGTCCATATTCCCTTGGGTTTATGGGAATAATATCCAAAATGTCAAAAGTAAATTTCTGAAATTGGTTGCAAACCAAGGAATGCTTGTATAGAGCATTATTCAAATGTTGTTTTTGGATATCATAGACATGTTCGTGAATCCTTTTTTAAAACTCATTTCAGTTTTACCTATGTAAAAAGCTGGGCAAGAAACACATTTTGTTAAATATACTATACCCTTGCTATTACAGTTGCCTTTTTTTTTGGAATAAACTTAGATTTGTTAATATGTTCTAAAACCAAGAAATTTCCTCACAAGTATGTTTACACTGACTGCATGAACCACATTTACTTGTAGCCTTATTTATAGGGGGTACCATCCATCCCACCTATTTTTTCCAACATACCTTTCAAATTCAGTATAGGTTTATATACAAATTGAGGGTCCCCTAAAAGATTATGCACATGGTCATTTGCCTTAAAAATAGTCCAGTTTCTGGCAGTCATATCTTGAAGTTTCTCAGAACCTGTGCAATATGGTGACATTAGGGCCCTCTCAAAATCTTGGCATTTTATATATGTCTTATCTATATTAGTCAGGTGATCCCTAAATAGTCCCTGTCCTAAAAGAGTTATATTTTATCCCCCAACCATGTAAGACTTCATCCTTGATAGCTTGTACTGTCTTATGTGGATACCTCTCTGTAAAAACATCTATTTCAAAATGTTGGCCTCCTTCTGAAATCTATCCTTTTTAGATGTCATACAGGCTATTCTTACAAACTACACTTTAACCAAGTTCCTTTTGTAGTAAAAGGGGTGGCTGATATTGTAATGCAAATACATGTTGGAAAAAGTAAATTAATTGCATATAGCTGATTCAAAGCAAAACATACATTAGTCTTGGTAATAATGATGTTCAAGTAATGCATATATTCAGAATGAAAGTTATAAAAGTGAACTTTAGGAAAACAGTGGTGTGATTAATGCATTCCAAAAAAACATGTATCAATCCCTCTGACCCCTTCCATAAAATTAATATTTCATCCAGGAATCTTAGATACAACTTGCAATCAGAATAAAATTTAGAAATAAACAAATGTATCTCCCATGCCCACATGACTAAATTAGCATAGGTGAGGGACACAAGAAGCCCCCATAGACACTCTATGGACTTGTTTATATATTTCTCCCTTGAAATAAGTTATTGGACAACACCAACTCCATTGTGTTTGTTATCAATGAAATTTGATCATTGGTTAATGATTGATTTAAAATCAGTACATCATTGAACAAATTCAAGCCTTCCTCCTTAGGTATACAAGTGAAAAGATCTATTATGTCAACAGTGAGAAACAATATATTTTCATTCCATAAATCTGTGGTGATTTTCTGGCAGTCTTTTAAAATATGTGTTGATTGCTTGACGAAGGATTTCAACAACCTATCTATGTATACCGCAAGGGGTAAGTTTTAGCAGTCTGGGCTGAAACAATGGTTCTTAAAGGAGCATTAAGTGAATTCTTATGGACCTTGGGGACTCCACAAATCAAGGGTGTATATGGGAACTTTCTAGTAAGAAAATCCATAGTTTGTTTTGATATAGATCCTTGTGTAAGGCAATATTCAAGAAAACAAATCTGTTTTATTGTGTGTTACATTGATTCCATTCTGGGAAAACAAACAATATGTATTAGTATAGTTTAAAATCTCAGACATGCAACTGGTGTAATCTATAGTATCTCGTTTCATTATTCTGATGTTTTTATTCTCCATTAAAGTGTTTAGTAGGGTTTGTTCATCTCCATCAGAATTTGTTCTCCCTTTGAATTGGTGGGTAAAAGAATATTTGTGTATGTCAGATTCACATGCCTTTACGTATGTACTTTGCAGTACTGGATCTTCCGTTTCTCTCTGAACACCTCAGCAGATGAACATCCTTTCAGCTTTAATCTATCTGCATTATAACCTTTAGTGCTATTTGGCCTCATCTTCTACTCTTCCTCAGGGTTTCCTTACACAAATATGAAGCACGATCTTTCAACTCACCACTTATCATAAAACATATAATGAAAATGATGAGAAGAAAGATTCTAAAAAACACACAAAACAATCTTTTATTTTTGCAGGTTTGCAGGAGGGAGCTGGCCTTTGCACTCCCTGATGTGGGGGCAATCCTTTCCCCCACATTTATATGTAACAACTCATTGTTGCACAATGCGATGTCCCCACACTGGGCCAGTAATCAAGGAGCCTAAATCCTCACTACTGACACTGGAGAGGGACATGCACTTCGAATACAAATGGATACACTCAGTATTTCCAGATGTATACCTCTCTGCATCAAGCACAATTTCCCCTAAGAGCACACAGGGCACACATTCAGCCTGTGTTCTAGATGCCTTTATCTGCCTCTCCCCAGGTCTCCAGTAAGGCTCCCCACTAGCACTGTGAAACTAGTGCTTCATGTCCCTGCCCCAAGTAGCTGACACACACACACTATTTGTGATTTAATTTTCATAAACACACATACACCAGGGAAAGTCTGGCACAGATTACCAACTTTGCCCAGACTATAAGGTAGATCTGGAGCATTTCTCCCCAGGCCTCCGCTGAAAACAGGCTCTGAGGAACCTAGTCGGACTTTCCCGGTCAACAAATGATAAATAAAATAAAATAAAAAATAAATAGATTCATTGCCACCAGTCAGTTACCATTTGGCTCTTAAAACAGTATCCAGTCATGCTGAGTGAAGCTAATATTAATACAAATGGTAATGTTGTCAATACAGCCAGGCTTTCAAGAATGGTCAGTTATCACCAAATAAATCTGTGCAAATATTCTCAAAGCTTAAATATTTTTAAAAAGGACCAGCCACAATATATTTAATAATAATAATAAAAGAACAATAAATACTAAATATATATATATATATATATATATATATATATATATATATATATATATATACAGTAAATCTCAGAGTTCAAATCACAGGGAATATTGAAAATGACATTGATGGACAGACTCATACAAATAGAGAAAAACAACCTCTAAACTAAGCTTTACTATATTCCTAACTGAATCCAGGAAAATTACTATTCCCTAATAACTTACTTGATAGAACAAAGCACAATGAGATATATGAGCAGTCTTTCTTCTGTCAGGTTCCCTAAAACAGAATACTCAATACTCAGGGATTACTCCCTGTAAAATATAATATCGAAGTTGGCTTGCAGAATGACCTCATTTGGCCAACTATCTCTAGATTCTCACAGTATCCCTCTTTGAAGCTGAGACAGGAATTTAGCATAGATAGCTACAATATACATCTAAATGTTTATGGCAGCACCTAAGGCACCCCCTCTTTTTACTGCACTAATGAGCAAAGGCTTCTTATAGACCCACCGTCTCTGGTCCTATTCAGCACTGTGGGATGACATTTTAATGGTTTAACAGCTCATTTATATTTACATTTTCTTAAAGTAAGCTAGCTGGTTAACCTCTGCTATCCCAGTATCCTCTATTAAAACATATATATTTAATTCAGTTACAATAAAACATATACATTTATTTTCATTCCAGCAGGGTGCACTGTTGATACACTTGAACACAAGTAAACCTCACAAATACATTTTCAGCATCTGTACTAAACAGTTTGATATACAAATAGCATAATTATTTACAAAATTCTAGCTAGCTGTGCTGGCACAAGTCATACAGCCACTTCCCTACTTCTCCTGACATGGCTGGCTGTACCTCCTACTGTCACACCTCTACCCCCTTTGAAGACTCAAGCTAGTTTTTCAAGTGACCCTTGAGAAACTTGGCTTGAGAAAAACAAGCCTGTCTGAGAATATATTACCCCATTCCCTGTCTTAAGACTCCATCTGTATTGGCACTGCTGACCACCCTACTGTGTTCTAATGTCAAGTCATATGCCTGCAATCCTAAGCTCCACCTTAATAATTTGGCATACCGCTGTATGTAGCCATGTTAAGGGATTGTGGTCTGTAACTACAGTGAATTTCCTTACATACAGATAAGGCTAGAGATTCATTTTTTACAGCTGCATAACATTCCTCCCTGGGTTGCAGTCTACAGCTGAGATATACCACAGGGCATTCTTCTCCTCTTGATGAAACCTGACTAAGTACAGCTCCCAGCCTATGGTTTGAAGCATCTACCTGCACAGCAAATTATTTGCTCTAATCTGGACTAGCTAACACAGGGGTCTTCCCAAAACTCCTTTAAGCTTCTGGAATGCCTGCTCACATTCTGTGGTCCATACTACCTTAGCTGACCTGGTTTTCCTTGTCAGGGCTGTGAGGGCAGTAGCTATTGTACTATAATTGAGGACATATTTTCTATAGTACCCTGCTTTTCCTGAGAATGCCCTCACCTGCTTTTTGGTAACAGGAGCAGGCCATGCCTCAATGGCTTCCACTTTGGCAGGTTCTGGCCTGATCATACCACTCCCCCTCTATGTTCCAGGTAGAAGACCTCTGCCATACCCACCTGATACTTACTAGGCTTAATGTTCAACCCAGTCATTTGGTGTCTGTCCAGCATCTTCTTGATATGCTAAAGGTGCTCTTGCCAGAATGGTTCTAGTTGGCAATATCATCCAGGTAAGTAAGACCATAATTTCCTGTTTTTGAAATGATACAATCTACCAGTATCTGGAAAGTCACTGGGGCATGTTTCATCCCAAAGGACATCTTTGTGAACTCATACAAGTCAAAAGGAGTCACAAAGGCTGACCTCTCTCTAGGGTTGTGAGTCAAGGGCACCTGCCAATAGCCCTTGGTCACATAAATAGTGGTCAAATACTTAGCTCCACCCAGCTTTTCTAAGGCTTCATCTATCCTAGGCATGGGTTAGGCATCTGACTCTATGTGACTATTTAGTCTTCTGTAGACCACACAGAAGCTGTTGTTGCCATCCTTCTTTGATACCAGCACCACTGGGGAGGACAGGGACTGCTGGACACCTGGATTACTCCCAGTTCTAACAAATCCTGTATGTCTTGTCTCAGAGTCTGTCTGGCTTGCTCAGGCACCTTGTAAAGAGCCTGCTTGACAGGTTTTCAGGGTCCTGTATCCACAGGGTGCTGCATCAGGTGGGTGCACCCTGGTTTCCCAGTGATCATATCCCCAAACTCTTATAACATTGCACAAATTTCTTGAATCTGGGTAGAGGATTTCTGCTGGGATATTGCTACACCTTCTACTGAGGTGTCAGTCCAAGCATCGCTGGGGAGATCAGTTACAGGATCATTCTCAGACTCCTCCTGCTATCCACTAAGAATACTCAGCCCAAGGGCCTCCCTATCATGGTAAGGTTTCCTCATGTTAATATGGTACAATTTGTGCTCCTGCCTCCTATCTAGCAGATCTATCATGTATTTAACATCACTGACCTTCCTTACCATTTTGAAGGGTCTCTTTCAAGCTGCCTGCAACTTATTGTGTTTGACAGAAATGAGCACTATCACCTGCTGTCCCACAGCATACTCTCTGGCTGGAACAATCCTGTCATACCAGATCTTTCTCTGCTGTTGGGCTCCTACCAGATTCTCCTGGACCAAGCCTGTGAGCTCCTTAAGCCTTGTCCTGAGGTTTAGGACATATGGCACAACAGACATCTTGTGGGATTTACACTCACCCTCCCACTCATCATGAATCATATCTAAAGGTCCCCTGACCATATGCCCATGCAGCAACTCAATGGGTGAAAAAGCTGTGGATTTGTGGGGTACCTCTTTGTAAAGATGCAACAGATGGGCAAATATCTGTCCCACTCTTTCTTATACTAGTCTACAAATGCTTGTGATCATGATCTTTAGTGTAGAGTTTAACCTTTTCACAAGACCATTAGTCTGGAGGTGGTAGGTGGTGGTCTTTAGATGCTTCACCCCATAGAACTCCCACAGATAAGCCAGCAGGTTTGATGTGAAATTGGCACTTTTGTCAGTCAGTATTTCTCTTGGGAAACCTACCCTGCTAAAAATCTCTAACAAAGCATTTCACAACTTCACTGCCTCAGTAGAGGACAAGAACTACTGCCTAAGGGTATCTAGTAGCACACTCTACTACCACTAGGATATACTTCTTCCCTGTGGAACTTGGGGTACTCAGAAGCCTCACAATATCCATATCCACCCTCTGAAATGGCTCTTCAATCACAGGCAAATGCATCAAATGAGCATTGAACTTGTCTCCTGCCTTGCCTACTTTTTGGCACTGCTCATATGTCCTGCAGTACCCAGTTACATCCATTGCAATCCCAGGCCAATAAAAGTTCTGTGTAATATGTCTCTTGGTATGCTTTATGCCCATATGCCCTGCAAAAGGAATGTCTTGAGCAATGGCTAGAAGTGCCAAAAGGTAGGATCTTCGTACTACCAACTGCTGTATTACTTCACCATCTAGCCCTCCCTCAGGGGGTCCACTCTCTATACAGTAACCCTATGTTCCATTATACAGGCCCCCCTTTTCCTTGAGAATCAGGTGCCTTCCTAGTTACCTCCCTCAAGGCTTGTAAAGTAGTGTCTGAGAGCTGAGCCTGTTTTGACTCTATCGTTGTAAACTTTCCCAGCTCCACTTCCACAGGAAGTCTGGTTTCTTTTGACAGTGATACTTCAAGGTCAGCCTGGGTACTACCACTCACGCCTGCCCTTGCAGTCACCCTCTCCAAAGGAACATCAGTACCTATCAGCAGCCATGGCTTATCTTCAAGTTTACTTTTGCAGGATAGCTCCCTCCTTGAATTAGCCACATCAGCAGTCCTAGCTTCAGGGTTGTGGTCTGTCTGGGTCTCCCCCAGGCTACTAGACCCACATGCCTGTCTCCATGCTTGACTGTGTGTCACTGTATGCACAAGGTACTGTATTATAAAAATATTTCCCCTGTAAATTGTGGAAGAAATTTACTGGCCTTTATTGCTTCTGGGATTTGATTATTCCCTTCCTCATTACCTCCATGACCCTGGTAAAGAGTCAGCCTCTCCCTCTCATGTTGATGCTGCTTCTCCTTTTCTTTGGCTTCTAAATGCCAGTTTCTCATTTTTTCAGCCTCCAAATGTCACAGTCTGTCTGATGATTTTAGTTCCAAATGGTTGGCCTCCAGTTCAAGTATCTTTAACTCCAGATGGATTTTTAAGTCCTCTGAGGAAAAGTTGAACTATCCTGTTTCTGAGAGCTGTACATCCCCAATGCCAGACTGGTTGCCTTCCTGGTTTCTGGTCTGTGCTGCAGCTGTGATTAAGGCTGCAATCATTTCCCCTTAAGTCAGGTTGGCATGCACTAGCCCTTTGGCTTGGCACATCTCAGCCAACTGGCTCCTTGTCAGCTTGCTATAATCTTCTGCTGACATCCATACCTGCTCTGCCTGACTAACTAAGCAAACAAAAAGTAAATAAATAAAACTGTTGTGATATGAGACTCTGAATGTCTAATTTGTGGCTGCCTGAGAGTACACCTTTTTTAGTGACAATTGCTTACAGGCTACAGGAATTCAATTAATATCCCACAACTGCTCACCAATATGTGACGTCCCCACACTGGGCCAGTAATCAAGGAGCTTGAATCCTCACCACTGAGAATATAAATGGATACACTCAGTATTTCCAGATGCAAACCACACACACATCTGGGAAAGGTTGACAGAGATTACCTGCTCTACCATTTTGCCCATACTATAAGGCTGATTCACTGCCACCAGTCAGCTACTATAAGGCTCCTAAAAGGTTATCCAATTATGCTGAGTGAAGTTGATATTAATCCAAATAGTAATGTTGACCAAACATCAAGGCTTTTCAAGAGTGGCCAGAGTTATCACCAAATAAATATGTGCAAATACTCTCAAAGCTTAAATGTTTTCTAGAAAAGACCAACCACAATGGAAAGTTTAAATATATTTAACAATAAATAATAAAATAACAAGAACATTCTAAATATATATTTACAGAAAACCACAGAGTTTAAATCACTGGGAATATTAAAAATAACATTGATGGACAGACTCATACAAATAAAGAAAGTCTCTAAATAAAACTACACTATATTCCTAACTGAATAACTTACTTGATAGAGCAAAGCACAATAAAATATGTGAGCAGTCATTCTAGTCAGGTTTCCAAAACAGAATACTCAATACCCAGAGGTTACTCCCTGTAAAATATAATATCCAAGATGGCTTGCAGAATGACCTCATCTGGTCACCTGACTCTAGATTCTCACAGTATCCCCCTTTGAAGCTGAGACAGGAATTTAGCATAGATGGCTACATGTTTATGACAGTGCCTGGGGCTTCCCCTGTTTTTACTGAGCTAATGAACAAAGGCTTCTTCCAGACCTACCGTCTCTGGTCCTATTCAGCACTGTGGTGTGCCATTTTAATGGTTTAACAGCTCATTTACATTTCACTTATTTATCTTAAAGTAACTAAGCTGGTTAACCTCTGCTGTCCCAGTATCCTCTATTAAAACATATACATTTAATTCAGTTACAATAATACATGTACATTTCTTTTCATTCCAGCAGGGTGCACTGTTGATAGATTTTAACACAAACAAACCTCACAAATACATTTTCAGCACAAGCATCTGTACAAATTAGTTTGATATATAGATGACGCATAATTATTTACAAAATTCCATTTCGCTATGCCAGCACAAGTCACACAGCCAATGGTCCACTTCGAAGAATGGCATGGCTGGCAGTTCCTCATATTATCATACACCACAGTGAAGAAAAGGGGGAAACTCCAAAAAGTAAATAGTATAATACACTGTGGTGAAACTCCCAGGAATGTTAAATTTTTAACCTAAATCCACTCAACAAATGGAACAGTACAAATGCATAGGAAAGCCTTTCCCCAGTATGTGCTAAACACCATCACACCTGTGGATCTCAGGTTCTGGTGTCATTTGAACATATCTCCAGATACTTTAGTCCATAAGAGTTTCTTGGCAATAATGCTGCAGTGAATTGCCATTACCTTCTCATGTGAACCATGTTTAGCTTGATATGCCTCTCTCTCTCTCTCTCTATATATATATATATATATATATATATATATATATATACATTTCTGTCTTTCTTTATTCTATGCTCTCTGCCATGACCTGTATTTTTTGGTGGCCCTACTTGCTAAAATTCTTAGCTTCACTGAAATACACAACCCCCCTCTCCACAACAAGGTAATGGTCTAGAAGTAAAATTAAAATGACAGTAAAACTAGACATGCATTGAAAGAATATAACAGTTAGCCAACTGATATAAGCATCTACAAAAAAATATATTTAAGCAATGACCAATGATATTTGGTGTGGTATATTGAAGATTTACCCATGGTTGGCATGGTTTAATCATGAGGTTGAAGCCCGAGTGATTAAATAAAGCCAACCATAGGTACATTTCAATATACCACACCTCTGAGTCAGTTGTTGTTATTATACAATGACATTACTTAAGAAAAAAAGCACTTACTTTTCTTAAATAATGTCTTCATATAATGCCTATGTGGTGCCTTCTGCATTTTTCCTGGTATTGTGGGGCTTTTTCTGATGTACTGCGCATGTGTATGGGACTTGTGCTCCCACACTTATGCAGTACATCAGTGTTATGTAAAAGTAGCAATGGAGAAAGGAAGATCCCTGTTGCTTTTTAAAATTATTTATTTATTTTTTTTTTTTATTAAAAAGAAAAAAAAAGAAACTGGGAGACTTTTAACGTTCAGGAGTGCCAGGACAGACAAAATAAAAGGATAATCAGGTAATTTTCTTTAGTTTACCTGATTATCCTCTTTTTTTTATCTGTGCCATCTCCCTCATTCATTTGAGGTCTTCCCATTTCTCTTTTTTTTTAAAAAAAAGAAAAAAAAAGTAAAAAAAAAAAATATGAGATATATGAATGGGAAAAAGGTTGTGTGACAGGACCTTTTTCCATTGGTATATTATTGGATTTACAGCAGGGAAGCTGGATGGGCTGACTAATCAGTGGGCTTGTTTTTGAATATTAGTGGCCAGTCATTGTATAATGTAAATTTTAAAACAGCACCAGACATTTATAATGAAAATAACTACACAGAGAAAAAGATTATGGTATAAAAACCCTGGAAGGCTCAAGTCATTTCACTAGTACAAATGCATCTGACCTCATGTTTAAAAAATGTATTTAGATCTACCTGAAATTTTGAGAGGGAAGATGAAAGCCTGTCGATTTGAAGCACCATATAATACACCAATGAACTGAAAAGGGTTAGCTAACATGTTTTACACAACAGAAAGCAATATTTAGGGAGAAGTGAATTATAGAAAAACAGCCTAGTTATCTTTTGGTAAGTTTAAAAGACAGACCGTTTGTATTAAGTCAAGAGTGCTAGCCCAAGAAAGGAAGTTTACAAAGTGTCTGAAGAATGGGTCTTAAAATGTAGGAAATCAATGAACTTCTGTGATTGTTCTTTTACTGGGGTGTGTTTAAAAAAACTGATGTACCAGTTTTGCTCTCCACTACCTGAACAGTTTGAATGTTACCAGTGGAGTTTTTTGCTGAGAGAGAAAAGGCATTTCCAGATATGGGGAAAAGAGCACCTTAACTAAGGACAGGGCTTGCTTATTTTCTATGGGCATGTTAGATATTAATAGGTGGTAGCTAGATGCAAAGAGAGTTTTAAAATATTTTTTCAGATCACATTGAGAAAGGAAAAGGTAGGTTCCTTTCAGAGTGTAAGGTCGTTATAACCCGAAGCAGTCAAAATGTTTCTAAGGAAAAAGGAGATACAACAATTTTGAGGAACTTTGATTTGCCCAGCCTGTATCCAAAAGAAAAGGCATTAACACATGGTTATTTTTTTAGGAAAATCTGCAATACAAATCAGGGAGGACAAGATTCAGTGAGGAAATCAGTGAATATAAATTATTCATTCATCCAGTCACCATATGAGCAGCACAAAGACATGTTCTGGTGTTATATATGTCCAAGGTAAGTGAGCTGATGAAAAAAGAATAAGGATAACACCCAAGTACTAAGTCTTAGAGAACTCCACTGGAAAGGTTGAAGACCTAGTTGCTGCTGTTCACAATTATCCTGAAGAAATGACTGGGTAACAGTGGTTTTCCCCCATTTCACATTTAAGAATAATCACAGTTTCAAACGTATGTTATGTTAGAAAACAAGGAAATCAGCACAAATTGTATACAGTAAACTTGGTACATATATCCAAGGAACATGAATTCACTCATCTGATATTTGGCAAAAAATACATGCCATGTTTTTATGCTGATTACACCACCAGGAACATGATTTATATTGTCACCTGTGACTCCTGTGATAATTTTTATGTAGGAAGACCATAAGATAACTGAAAGAAAGAATATCCAAGCATGTTAATGGCATTCACTTGGATGACTTTAAAAATCCCCTGATAAAACACGTGAAAGAAAATTTAGGACATAGATTTTACTTCAGAGCCTTACAGGTGATCAAGGAAAATCCATGAAGAGGTGATGCCAACAACAGAATTGAATTATCAGAGATCTCTTGGATTGGAGCCTTACAAGCTGACAAACTCCCTGTTAGAATTCAAACTTCCCACTGAAACCAGCCCTTAGAGGAGTTTGACTGGCAACTCTGACTTTAAGAATGACATCAATGTTCAAATTTGTAGATCTGATGAAGGATCCATTTGAGATCCGAAAGTACTGCAGAACATCAAGACCACAGAATGTCGAAGCTACGGATGTCAAACTCGAGAATACCAAATGCTGGCCAGGACACTATACCCCCCCTCGACCCATGGTAACGCTTGTTGCGGTGGGTGTGCAACTGGGAAATTCAAATTCGATGTTGCGCATGACATTCTGCGCATTTGTGCAAATGAGATTCGACAATTAGGATCAGAATTCTGCTGGATTAACCTTTGGCCGCGCGACCAATTGTATGTAAACCATAGACACATATATATATATATATATATATATATATATATATATATATATATATATATATGTATCTATATAAATAAAAATGTAAATGTTCGTTTGTTCAAAATCTTAAATCTCCGAAAGTTCTTCACCGATTGCTTTGAAATTTTCACACAATGTTGCATTCGAATACGCATGTGTTTTTATATACCTACTATGGATTCTATATATTTGTATACAATTATGCAATTTTATATGTTTTTGTTATTACTTTCTTACTTTTTTTTCAGTGCAATTGATCTGCTTTAGCTCATCCAAATAATGCCTCACAGAAGATCAAACTTAGGTCGTCGTACTCGCTGAGTGGAAGCAGTGCGACGAGTAATTGCAAATCAAGCTGAGGAAGAACGGGCATCAGCAAACGAGCAAAACAGACAAAGAATGGCTCAAATACGTGCCAAGGAAGCAGCAGAGTGACATGCAGCCAGACTTGAGGATGCACGGTTACGAGCATGGTGATCATGTTTTGCAGCTTTAGATCTGCTTCGTTCTCCTTGATCGACACCAACGGACAAAATAAATGCTTGCCTGAAATACTCTACTTTGTGGGGACATGTAAAGACATTAGAATTAACTACAAATATGCATGTCCAGCTGCAAAACAATCGATCAGCTGAGATATTCTCACATCAATTGCTGGAAATTGGGAACAGAAAGGTGCCCGTTGATCTGACCTCAGGACAAATTTCATTGCCTCATAGCTTCTGCAATTTAGTGACGTCAAAAGAAGAATTGGTTGAAAAACTATTACCCAATATTCAAACCAATTATAAGAATCATGATTGGCTGACTGAACAAGAAATTCTTGTGGCCAAGAACAAAGATGTCTGCGAACTTAACAATATTATTCAGTCTAACATTCAAAGCGAGGCAGTCACATACAAGTCCGTCGACACTGTTGTGGAAGCAGATGAAGCGGTTAATTATCCAACAGAATTTTTGAATTCACTCAATCTGCCAGGGATGTCACCGCATGTACTTCAATTGAAAATCGGAGTGCCAAATATCATGTTGCGAAATATCAACCAGCCAAAGCTTTGCAACGGCACGCGGCTTGCAGTAAAAAAATCAATGAGCAACGTCATAGAAGCAACAATCTTGACAGGACCTTTTAAAGGAGAAGATGTCCTCATTCCTCGCATTCTTATGATTCCAACTGATATGCCATTTCAATTTAAGAGATTGCAATTCCCAATTCGATTGGCGTTTGCAATCACCATCAACAAAGCTCAGGGCCAATCTTTAGAATTGTGCGGTTTAGATCTACACACAGATTGCTTCTCACATGAACAATTATATGTTGCGTGTTCTAGAGTCGGCAAATCAGACAATCTCTATATCTGCACAAACAATGGAACAACAAAAAATATTGTATACCCACAAGCATTGTGAAATTAAACATATTAGAAATGTGCGCGTTCTCTTTTCTTTCTTTTCCATTTAACCAGACTGAGCCACAGCAACGTGTGGCTGGGTACAGCTTGTACACACACACACATATATATATATATATATATATATATATATATATATATATATATATATATATAGATATATATATATATATATATATATATATATATATATATGTATATATATATATATATATATATATATATATATATATATATATATATATATATATATATATATATATATATATATATATATATAATAAAACATTTCTATATATGTATAAAACAAACACTGAGCTAAAAAAAATAATTATAATTGTTATACTAGAGTTATCAAAAAAATAATCAAAAAGAAACATCAGTACTGGGCATTTGTTAAGAAATTTCCATTAACTAAAACTAATCAAACATGTAAAAAGCAGGACATCAGCTTATATGGGAAATACATTCAACCGACATAAATATGACAAAAAATAGCTCATTATACTGAAGTTAGTAAAAAGTCACTCTTTAAACATACTAGAATACAAAAAAATGTGATAATGAAAAAAATACATTAAATGCTGGCAGTACTATTTGTCTTATGTGAACAATCTTGTTTAATCAATAAGTGGTAGTTTTTTTCACTGGATCTATTTTTTCCAGGGCTGAATACAGCGCAAAGTGAACTAGGCAGTTGTCGAGGGTGGTGTGCTTACAGGGAGCACATAAACATAAACAGAGAGAGAGAGAGAGATAGAGAGAGAGAAATTATCCCACTTCATTCCTAATTGCCTGCCTGTGTTCACAGTGTGCTTTGCAAACTGGGTCTACTCAGCTTCTCTGTTTTGCTTAATTTTTTTTTTCATTATAAAGCATTTGAGACAATGAAAGACTTCCTGTAGTTAAAACAGTGTTAACTCCAAAAAGCTGCTCTTTTCTTTTTAGAAAAAGTCGATGCTAGCTGTGTATTTTTGGACCTATCATACTACCCTCTAATTAATTAACTGAGAATAAGAACAAAACTTGCACCATTGACCAGAAGGATCAACTCTTTCAGAGCTTAGAGCCTTAATTCTCTGCACTAACGGCCAGAGATTTATAAATATATTTGTGTTTATGAGAAAGCATTGCAGATGGAAATAACTGAGGTGTGCAGACAGTCAATAATGCCAGTCATTAGAGTTTCATAGTTCTTGATCCAAAAATGCCTGCTAATGCAAAACCTACCAGAATGTTAACTTTTTAAATGAATTAGATTAGTCTGCCATTTTTCATGTCTCCAGTTTTGCAGAACATTTCTTACTTTGCCTCATATGTACGTCCACTCCCTCATTAACGTTTTTTTCTGTTAAATCACTGAGTATTATTATCAGTTAGTAATTCCAGTCGTTATAGTTCCATATTTCTTATTATTCAGAAAATGCATATTAATACAGCTCCTACAGTTCTGTTCACTTTATAAGTAAATTGCAGTTGTCTGGTACTTTAGGTTCTGAGGTGTTAATAAACTGCTTCCCATAGTCAAGTAATGGGTATGAGCAAATCACTTAACTAGACACTGCTCCTGGGTCACCCCTGAAAAGAGACACTTTAACCTAGTTAACCACTGGGTGAATTGTTGTTTGTCTTTTGGCTTTTCCCAGTTAGGGGTCACCACAGTGGAACTCTGGTCCGCTAATGATTGGCAGTTGGTTTTTATGGTGTCGAGTTGCCAGATTAATGCCCAACCTTCAACGAAGGCATGCCCATTCAACGCATGTCTTTCAAATGCCCACTCAACTGCAGGGAGGACATGCATACTCCACACAGAAGGCACTCCCAACCCAAGCTGAGAATCAAACGGGAAAACCTCTTGCTGTGAGGTAACAACGCTACCACTGCACCACTGCAGAAGTAACCACTAGGCAAAATAAAATATTTAAAAATTTCTGCCCCCAATATTTTTGTTTTTATCTAGAATTTTAGACTTGAGTGACATTTTAATCTATTCATTGCAAAATCTGTGGCTTCCTGGCAAATTGTTGTAGACTGCAGTCACCAAATGACAGGCATGTCAGTTTTGAACTTTGTATATTTCAGAAAATGCTTGCTAATGCAAAGTTTGTTACTCTAGCAACTTTGTAAGTATTCAAGAAAAAGTACTGAAAATCTGTTAATGATTTTTTATGTCTGTCTCGGATTCTTGAGCTAAGATGTTGAGAAGGCAATGGGGTTGCAGTGGACAGCATTGGCAAGCTGAAATACCCCTTCTAGGTCATTATTTACATATTCGATAATTAATTTGATCCTATGCAAACATCTTATGTGTATACAGTCATACAAAGTTCTTAAAGTGACAGGGGTGTGTGTAAATACTTGATTGCCACATCCCAGAGTAGTTATGGTTTGAAGGATAGAATCAACTGTAATAAACAGGAGCATCATCATATAAGCCATGTTCTTTGGGTACAATCCTTGGTTTCCTTGCTTTGCTGAGTGTTAGCAGTGTGTTTGTTATTTTGCTTTGGATAAATTGGACAGCATGAAGAATTGAGTTGAGTTTAATATTAATGTTTTAACTATAATTGTATTTTTTTAATGTAGCTTGTTTATTTGCAGCCAAATGCGTGAGAAATGCACTGTGTTTGGACTACAACAGTATGAGTGGTACTTAGTGCAGATGAGTAAGACTATGAGCCATTAATGAATTGCTTTCTGCAGATCACGGAGTTATTCCATCAGCTTTTGTTAAGGGATGCTTGCATCCGGTCATCTGTCCTAGGCTGTTAGCAATTGTGTTATACATTTATCTTTTGAATTCCTGTACCCTTCACATAATTGTTAATTAGTGCTTCACTGTATGCTATCTAACTGCAACTCCCAGCAGAACCTTTGTAGTTTTATTGGTCACCAGATACATGTTGAATAAATGAGAGTTTCTAGGGAAGAGAAGTTTACTGTTTGCTTTTAATAAGGTTTGCTTTTGTTGTGAAAGTGTTTGCTAAGCAAATTACCGTCAGTGTTTTTGCTGTAAAATTTGAAATAAAAGTTTAAAATTTAAATCCAAATCTCTATGATCAGTATAAAAGTAAAGAAAACAGTATGCAAACTGACAGATTTGAACATTGTTTTATGGTAATTGGGGACAGAGGGCTTAGTAATGAGATATTGGTAAGGCTGGCGGAGGGTGGTCCATTACCCTGTCTTAGACCCCAATTGACCATGATTTGGCTGTGATGCTATTGAACACTGGTACTTTTTTAAACTCAGGTTGATATTATTTTATGTCTACTGATTAGTGAAAAAACAGTTTTATTGGCACTGAGTAAAATGAAGCCTGATTCAGAAGCAAGGCCAGATCGGATAATATGGTATTTTCTCATGATGCCTGTATTTGTGGGCCAGTGCATGTAATTGTGGGCTATTTTAGGGCTATGGCCCTTATATGTGATCTAGGGAAGTGTTTTGAAAAAACATCTTTAACCAAGATACTTCAGATCTATGCATCTGTCTGGAGTTAGTCAGCAGGGGTTTACACCTAATCACTCAATCTTGCATAACTGATCTTTTGAGTTTTTATAATACTTTACTTGATGTACTAAATGAAAAATTACCAGTGGATGTTACATGCTTGGAACCTGAGAAAATTTTTTTATTTCTTTTCATTGAAGGTTGGGCGTTGAGCTGGCACCTCGGCACCGTAAAAATCCACTGCCAATCATTATCAGACCGGAGTTCCGCTGTGGCGACCCCTAATTGGGAAAAGCTGAAAGTAGAACATGCTCCTAAACTTAAGACTCTGGGAAACAGAATAATTAATATTAACTCTTACATTTATAGTTGGATTATCCACTGGTTGGGGACCAGAGATTATAATGTCAGAGTAATGAATACATTTTTCAAATGCAGGATGGTAAAAAGGGGTGTGTCTTAATGTTCCATATCAGATCCTTTTTGTTTTATGTATTAATATCAGCTGCCCCATCCTTTAGACAAATCTAGATGGGTAATTTTGTCAATGACTCTAAATCAGGATTGATGGTAACTACCCTGGGTATTCAAAATTAAAAGCCGCGGTGGTGCAGCAGTAGTGTTGTCGCCTCACAGCAAGAGGTTCTCCCATTTGATTCTTGGCTGTGTGGAGTCTGCATGTCCTCCCGCGGTCGAGTGGCATTTGAAAGACATGCGTCGGGCGTGCCTTCATTGAAGGTTGGGCATCGAGCTGGCACCTAGTCACCGTAAAAATCTACTGCCAATCATTAGTGGACCGGAGTTCCGCTGTGGTCACCCCTAACTAGGAAAAGACGAAAAAAGAACCCTGGGTATTCAAAATTATTGCAGGATTATTTGGATGAACTCCTTGGTTAGGTAACATGGAGTAATATTGCATTCATCTCCAAAAAATATTCTTTGAGTATACATTTTGGCTTAAAATAATAACATCTCGTACTCCAGTAATATTGAGCCTTTGCATTCACCTTAAATTATGAAAGATCCTATTGTCCTTGTGGACAGCTCACTAAAGTTTGAACCATGTATTAATGCAGGGTCTATATCATATGAGCAAATCACACAAATTGCGAATGCTCATAATATCGAACGTACCAGACGTCAAACTTCCTGTTGTGGGGGGCTGTTCCCCCCACACCCCCAGCTAAATATATATTCCAACTCCAAGATCGTACTATGGTGAGGAAAGGAAAAATATCCCATTTGTACCGTGATCTCAAAAAAGCACTTTGAGGTGTGGTACGTTCAATATTATGAGTGTTCGCAATTCGTGTGATTCACTCATATGATATAGACCCTTAATGCAGTAGTAAAGGATTGCTGTCTCGTGATATGAGACATTTTGTTCAATCTTATCCAGATGTGTGGACATTATGCTCTTTCTGCTTAGATTAAGTGAAAATAGCAAGGCTAAAGGAGACATATTTGGAAAGAAGTGAGCATGTAAATTTGCTAAAGGATTTCAGGATGAATATTCTGCATAATATCAGGAACAAAGGAAAAGAGGAGTACTTATATTAATTGCTAGAGGAGCTCCAATAGTGATACAAAGGAAAAAATATAATAGTGGTAGCTCTGTAGTAGTATGAAGGGCTACTGGCAAGGGATGAGGATTATGCTGGCATGTATTTATATTCCACCTAAAATTGCTGTTTTGGAGTTTAAAAAAAATTCGAGAGAAATAATCAACTTGCCTCAGGGAATATTACTTGTTTGTGTGAACTGGGATTTGATTTGCAACAATGAGGATGTATCTGGTGGGCTCAAAGGGAAAATATAGTAAAAGATTTCTGAAGAAATTTATTAAAATATTTGCTATGAAAGACATGAATTCAACTGGAAGTTGGACAGAATTTACATATTATTCTCCAAGGTACAATAACTGGGCTAGACTTGACAGAATATATATTTCACAGGAACATGCCCATTTAATTGAGAACTTTGATACACATCCAATAACTATTTCAGATCATGCACCAATAATCGCTGAGATATAAATACAGGATAATGAAGTGCAGATGAGATGTAAGCGCTTTTCCACTTTAAGGAACGGGTAATGGAAATTTTCATGGAGATATGAGGGAAGATAGAAAATACTCCAAAATGTATAGCTTGTGAGTAAGATAAAATGAAAGTGGAGCTATAAAGTAAAAAGAAAAGAAAAAAGATATGGTTAAGAAGTAATAAGAATTATTTAGAGGGTCTGACAAAGATTAAAGTATTACAAACTACTGCTGAGTGCTAAAGAGAAAATAAGGGAGAACTTGGATAATATGCATTAGTTTAGAAAGATTGATTTTAAGCAATTGTTTTTGATAATAGCTCCATAGCACAAAAACGTTTGGCACCACAACATAGGCAGCATAAAGTACAAAAGGCTATTGCCTATAACAAGAAATGATAACCAGAGATCCTATAGAGATATTAGAGATATTTCAGAAATTTTATGAAAATTTGTATAAAACAAAAAAGTGGAGAAATCAAGAAAAAGCACAAATGGAAATATTTACAGATGACAAGTATGCCAAAATTAGGGGCTGATGTGGCTCAACAACTAACAGTTAAGATAGGAAGAGATGGCATAAAAGTGGTGATATATAACCAATCTGCAGGAAAGTCATCAGGAATAAATGGTATTCCTGTGGAAGTTTGGAACTAGGATGGAAGAAAGTAATAAAAGATCTGGAAGATCATTTAACAGTGTAGGGTAGGCACTAACATCCTGGAAAATAAAACATGGTACTTGTAATGCCTAGACAGTAAAGACCCATGTGACCCAGCTTCATATAGGAGCATTTCAATTTTAAACCATGATTATAAAGTGTTTATATCCATAATGGCTAAAAGAACAGCAAAGGTGATGCCATAATTGATAGATATAGACCAGTGTGGTTTTGTGGTGGGTAGGCAAACATTTAACAAAATTAATAGAACAATGATGATCCAGAGGGAAACAGAATGTAATAAACAACTGCTGTTATCAGTGGGACTTCATACAGAGAAATTATTTGTCATAGTGAGCTGAGATTGTATGACTAGGGCAATGGAAGCATTTGCATTTCATGAAAAGATAATAAGGTTAATTAGAAGGATAAATGAGGGATTGGAGACAAACATCAAAGTGGGAGGATTCCTCTCTGATAAGTTTTGTCTGAACAGAGGAATCAGGTAGGGTGTTCTCTTCTCTCTTCCATTTTTTATTTACATTATATTTAGAACCATTGGTAAAGAAAACAAGAGACTCAAAAAATTATGGTTCTAATTGGTACAGTGTTCAAGAAAAGCTGTTTTTTTTTTTGTAGATGTTATTTAGTACCTGATGGAACCAGAAAGGACATCTCAGTGCTGTAGAATATTCTGAGGCAGTTCTTGTTTTTTTTTCAGAATATAAAATTAATGAAGATAAAACAAACGCTGTAGTTAGAAACTATGTAACCACACATGAATTGGTCCAGCAATACCCATATTAATGGAGTCATGATAAAATTAGGTGTTTAGGAGTATGGATTAAAAAGGATTAAGTTATGACAGCTAAGGATATGTGGGAGGAGACTTAAGAAAACATAATGCAAAACCTGATAAACTGGAGGTTCTAACCTGTGGATATGGATAGCAAGATACAAGCATTGAAAATGTTTGTAGTCCCTTTAGCTTTATACACAGTGTGATGACGTGAAGTATTGCTAGCTATGCCAGGAGAAGTAAGGCAGTGGATTTGTAGAATATGCCAGCATAACTAGCTGGAGTTTTGTAAAGAATTATATGGTATTTGTGTATCAAACTTACTTGTACAGTTGCTTGTGTTAAAACTTATTTGTAAAGCTGTTTGTGTTAAAAATGTACCAAGAGTGGTTCCTGTTGGACAGAAAATAAATATACCTGTATGTCAGACTGCATTGTAACTGTTGAAATGAACATATTGTAGCAGAGGATACTGGAAGGAAAGAGTCCAGCTTACTTTGAAAAATAGTCTGAAATTAAATTACCTGGTAGGCCATAAAGATTGTATCTTACAGTTCTGATTGCAGCCAGAAAAAAATGTCTGTGGAAACAAGGACTAGGAATCTTACTGTATTGTCCTTATTAGCAAACTAATTGCTACCTTAGAAGGTTGGAAGTTTCTGAAATGGTCTCATACTTTCCAGATGCTATAACACATCTTAGCAAAATTCTATATGTGTGTGCATGGTGAGGGTGTATTTTACATCTCTGAATGCTTAAAAAAGCAAACGGTGATTAATCAACCCTATGTAAGTGAAAGCTTACAATGTCGAACTGTCAGAACAGAATTTTTTTTCCAAGGGAAAAAAAAATCGCTGTTCCAACAAAAAAAAATATAAAAGAAAACACTTTAAACATTACATTAAGTGGGGGGCTTTGCCCCCCACACCCCCTACTAAAATATACCAACTCCGAGACTGCACTACAGTGCCAAAAACAGCAAAGTAATGAGGCAACCAAGCAAATTATTTCCCAGGGAAAGAATTTGCTTAAAAGCCGCTTCGATATTTTGCTGTTTCAGTCTTTTAAGTTCGACCAAGACGCATTTGAAAGAATGCGTCTTTGGTCTTCTAATAGGAACGCGCATGGTGACACATATGTGCAAGATTCTGGCTCAGCTTCTAGTAAAGGGTATAGCGTGAGAACCAGAATCATCTGACAAGATGTTATTCTGTAATCCCGTACTGAAATGATGCTTTAATACTAGATGAGACTGAAATCTCAGGCAGTTTGTCTGTGAAACTTGACAAAGAAGGAGCACTCACCCACATCATCTTGCCTTGCTGTAATAAGTGAACTAGGGGACAGTAATTCTTTAAATCAGTCAGGAAAATATAATGAGATTTACTAAGTATTAATTTTCTGTATCTGTGTGAATATTTCCATTGGTGTTATTTTTAATATAATATTCCATGTGATCAAACCTCTTGTATTTATTGTAAATAGATATTTAGTATTTTCACGTTCTTTTATTATTTATTATTAAACATATTAAAACTTTTCACTGTGGCTGGTCTTTTAGAGAATATTTTAACCTTTGAGAGTAGTTATATTTATTTGGTGACACCATGGCCGCTCCTGAAACTCTTGCTGCATTGGTCAAACACTACCATTTGTAGAAGTGTTAAATTTACTAAGTATTGGATACCCTGGTAAGAGCCTTAGAGTAGTTGCCTTTGGAGTGTTCTGTTGGCATTATATACCATATAGTATGGCAAAGGGGGCATAGCTGGTAAATTTGTGCCAGCCTTTCCAAGGTGAGTGTGTGTGTGTGTGTGTGTGTGTGTGTGTGTGTGTGTGTGTGTGTGTGTGTGTGTGTGTGTGTGTGTGAAAATCCAATCTCAAAGAGTGTGTGTCAGCTACTTGGACCAAGGACACAGAGTAATGGTTTCACTGAGGGTGGCTGAGGACATGGCTTGGAACACTAGGCTGAGGACTCAACTCTTTAGCTGTGTCATTGGAGAGTCTTATTTGGGGCCTAGAGAGAAAAAGGAAGAAACCCAGCTGCAGGATGAGTGTGCTGCCTGTGTGCTCTTAAGGGAAATTGTGCTTGGTGCAAAGAGCTGACTCTGGAAATACTGTGTGTATTTATCTTTGTTCCAAGTGAACATTTCTCACCAGTGTCAGTGGTGACGATTGTGGATCATTGATTACTGGCTCAGAGGAAGGATGTCACATATTAATAAGCAGTGGTGTGGACATTAATTGAACTTCTGTAGCCTATAGGCAGTTGTCACTGAAGATTTGTATACTCTCAGCAGCCATAAGGTAAATGTACAGGGTTTCATTTTCATAACAGTTGTATTTATTTTTTGTTAGTTTAATTTAGTCAGAGAAAGCAGGCAAATATGTCAGTAGTGGATTATGGCAAACTGACAAAGAATCAGTTGGCCAAAGTGTGTGGAGCCAAAGGACTGGTGCATGCCAACCTGACTAAATGATTTTCAGCCTTAAGTAGCTAAGTCCAGCAACTAGGAGGATAACCAATCTGATGATGGGTTTTGCAGCTGTCAGAAACAGGACAGTTCACCTTTTCCTCAGAAGATGTAAAACCCCATCTGGAGTTAAAGATTCTTGAACTGGAGGCTAAACTTTTTGAATTAGAATCAGTGGAGACACTGCAGCAAGCAAAACAAATGGAATTAGAATCAGTAGAGAGAGCCTGTGGCATTTGAAGACCAAAGAAAATGAGAAACAGCACCAACATGAAAGGAGATGCTGACTCTTCATCAGGGTCGTGGAGATAATGGAGAAGGGAATAACCAAACCTCAGAAGCAATAAAGGTCAGTCAACTTCTTCCACAGTTTACAGAGAGTGACAATTGTGATAGTTTTATTCATATATTTGAAGGAATATGTAAACAGTATAATGTAGACCAAGGGTTCTGGGTAGGGTTCCTGACCCCCTTACTCCATAGTAAAGCTGTAACTGTTGTTTCTAAATTGTCTGATACTGATTGCTTAAACTATGATAAAGTTAAACAATGTTTATTGGAATGTTAACACCTGAAGCTTATAGAAAAAAAATTTGTCAGCATACGCGATGCAAGGCACATGAAAGTGCATGTGACTATATTGCTGAGTTAAGTGCTTATTTTCATAGGTGGGTGAGTGGGTGTCAGGTCACCACTTTTGAAAGGCTGCCAGACCTTTTTGTGAAGGAACAAGCCTTTAGCACTTTGCCTGAGGACATAAGAATCTGGTTAGCAGACCAGGAGTGTAACTCTGCAAATGAGCTGAGGAAAAAGGGATCTCTACCTATCAAGCAGAGCATCACTGCAAAAGAAGGAGATACCCAGTGCTGTACATGGAGATAAGGGAACCCATGGTGGGCTGCATAAATCTCTTCAGTAGAGTCCATTAGTAACAGAGGAAGCCACTAGTTCAGGTACATGAACTGGATCAAGAGTTAGATGTTTTAAATGTAACCTGTGGGGCCATATAGCATACAGATGTCCATGAAAGCAAGCTGGGGAACAAAAGGTGGGGAGCTAGCAAGTGGGAATAACAGTATGCCAGTGGTAAGTTGTCTGGAGATGACAGGTGTGCCAGATTATTACTGGAGTTTATACCTACCTTAGTGGATGGAAAACAGGCCACTGCTAAGAGAGACACAGCCTCTGATATGACCATTGTGAAGCTTGCAGCAGTTAAAGAGGAGCAGTACTTACATGATAGTCCACTCCAGTCAGAGCTTTAGGATGCACACCATTCCAAATGCATTTGCCCAGGGTTCACCTTGACTGGGACAGTGGAAAAGGAAGCAAGAAAGTAGGTGTGTTTGAGGATATCCCTGCAGATGTCTTGATAGGGAATGATTTGATGCAGTACCTTGTGTCCATGCATTTACACACAGTCAGGCCCGAAGACAGGCATGTGAGGATGGTGGTGGGGTGACTATTTCAGGGATGGAGCTACCATGATGTAGCAGTGAGCCTGAAGGTGAGCCCCAGCTGGCTGGGAAGGGTCACACAGGTAGAGTTGAGACAGGCTCAGCTCTCAGACCCTAAGAGGCTTGAGGGAGGTAGCTAGGAGGAACCTGATTCTCAAGGAAAGGGGGAGTCTATATACTGGAAGAAAGGCTTACTGTATAGAGAGTGGAACCCTGAGGGAGGGCTAGAGGGCAAGGTAATACAGAATTTGCCAGTTCCCAGAGCCTACCATCTGGCACATCTAGCCATAGCCCATGTAATTTGTTTTGCAGGTCATATGGACATAAAGCATAACAAGAGACATATTATACAAAATATTTATTGGCCCGGGATTGCAAGGGATGTAACAGGGTACTGCAGGACCTGTGAGCAGTGCCAAAAAGTAGGCAAGGCAGGAGACAAAGTCAAGGCTCCTTTGATGTCTTTGCCTGTGAGTGAGGAGTCATTTCAGAGGGTAGCTATGGATATTGTGGGGCCTGTGGGTACCCCAAGTTCCACAGAGAAGAAGTATGTCATGTTGGTATTAGATTATGCTTCTATATACCCTGAGGAGGTGGCTCTGTCCTCCATAGAGGCAGAGAAGGTGGCAAATGCTTTTTAGAGGATTTTCAGCAGGGTAGGTTTCCCGAGAAAATACTGACTGACAGATCTGCTGGCTTGTCTGTGGGAGTGCTGTGGGGTGATGCACCTAAAGACCACCTCCTATCATCCCCCAGACTAATGGTCTCATGAAGAATTTAAACTCGACACTAAAGACCAAGCTTCAGCATGTGCAGAGCAATTTAAGGGAGAGTGGGACAAATATTTGCCCCATCTGCTGTTTGCATGCAGAGAGGTACCCCTGGAATCTACAGGTTTTTCACCCTTTGAGTTGTTGTATGGCCATAGGTTGAGGGGGTCTTTAGAGTTGATTCTTGATGAGTGGGAGGGTGAGTGTGAATCCCACAAGAAGTCTGTTGTGGCATATGTCCTAAACATTAAAACAAGGCTTAGGGAGCTCAAGGGTGTGGCCCTGGAGGACCTGGCAGGAGCTCAACAGCAGAAAAAGGTCTGGTATGACAGGAATGCTCGAGTCGAGAGTATGCCAGACAGCAAAATGACAATTTATTAAGGTGGAGCTTAGGGGTGCAGGCATATGACATGACAGTGCAGCACTGTAGTGGGTTAAGCAATGTCAATGTTGATGGGTTCTCAAGTCAGGGTATGGGTTAATTTATTTCCAGACAGGTTCATTCCTTTTAAGCAACATTTTTCCAGGATCACTTGAGAAACTATAGCTTGAGTCTTCAAAGGGGGAGAGATGTGATGATGTGCGGTATTGCCATCTATGCCAGGAGAAGTTAGGCAGTGGATGTGTAACATATGCCAGCATAGGTAGCTGTAATTTTCTAAAGAATAATATGTCATTTCTATATCAAACTGATTTGTACAGGTGCTTGTGTTGAAAATGTATTTGTAAAGCTGCTTGTGTTAAAAATGTATGAACGGTTGGTCCTGCTGGACAGAAAAGAAATATACCTGTATGTCAGACTACATTGTAACCGCTGAAATGAAAATATTGTAACAGAGGGTAATGGAAGAGATGATGTTAATCTCAGTCCAGCTAACTTTGAAAAATAGTCTGAAATTAAATTACCTTGTCGTTCATAAAGACTGTATCTTACAGTTCTGATTGCAGCCAGAGACAAAATGTCTGTCAAAACCAGGACTAGGAATCTTACTCTATTGTCCTTAGGAGTGAACTAATTGCTACCCTAGTAGGGTGGAAGTCTTTGAAATTGTTTAATAGCTTCCAGATGCTATAACATATCTTAGCAAAGTTCTGTGTGCGTGTATGGTGACACATATGCACAAGAGAGTCAGATGACTAGATGTATGTCATGTCATTCTGTAATCCAGCACTGAAATGATGTTTTCATGCTAGATGAGAGAGAAGTCTCAGGGTAATCTGTGAAACCTGACAAAGAAGGAGCACTCACCCATGTCATCTTGCATTGCTCTAGTAAGTGATCTAGGGGAGAGTAATTCTTTACATCAGTCAGGAAAATATTGTAAGATTAGTGAAGTATTGTTTTTCTGCATCTGTGTGAATCTTTCAATTAGTGTTACTTTTAATATTTCCTGTGAATGAAACTCTGGTGTTTATTGTAAATAGATATTTAGTATTTTCATGTCTTTATTCTTTATTATTAAATATATTTAAACTCTTCTTTGTAGCTGGTCTTTTGGATAATATTTTAACCTTTGTGAGTATTTATATTTATTTTGTGACACTGTGGCTGCTCTTGAAAGCTTTGCTCCATTGCTCAAACACTACCGTTTGGAGAAGTGTTACTTTTACTAAGTTTAATTGGATGCCCTGGCAAGATCCTTAGAGTAGCTGGCTTTGGAGTGTTCTGGTGGCAGTATCTACCTTATAGTCTCAGTAAAAGGGGCATAGCTGGGAAATCTGTGCCAGCCTTTCCCAGATGTGTGTGTGTGTGTGTGTGTGTGTGTGTGTGTGTGTGTGTGTGTGTGTGTGTGTGTGTGTGTGTGTGTGGGTGTGTGTGAAAATCAACTCTCAAAGAGTGTGTGTATGTCAGCTACTTGGAGCAGGGAGACAGAGCACTGTTTTCAAACACAGGATGCTGGAGGATTTGGATTGGAACACTCAGCTGAGGACTCAACTCTATAGCTGTATCAGTGGGGAGTCTTATTTGTGGCCTGGATTGAGAGAGGGGAAACCCAGCCCCCGGAACAAGTGTGTTCCCTGAGTGCTCTTAAAGGAAAATATACTTGGTGCAAAGAGCCGCATCTGAAAATACTGTGTGTATCTATTTTTATTCCAAGTTAACCTTCTTCACCAGTGTCAGTGGCGAGACTTCAGGTTCCTTGACTACTGGATCGGAGGAAGGATGTCACTCACAGGTCAGGCATACTTTTATGTACCAGAGAAGAAGCTGTGGATAGTAATTAATAAAGAAGGATTCTGTTTGGGATTGGAAGAGGGCAAGAGTCAAGTGGGATAAGCTGATCCTCCTAATAGAACAAGGAAGCTTAGGATTACCTGATTTAAAGGGATATTTTAGAGGTACATAGTTCAGGCCTTTATAGATAACATAAGCTGAACGTTACAATTCAAGGTAGAAAGGGATGATGGCGAAGCACTGGCTAATTCAATAAATAAGAAAATAATGGGATTTTGGACACAGACACTTAAGGAGAATAACAACAGTCATACAGAGTAATACATTCATAAAGTAGCAGAAAGTACACTAGGAACTAAGCCAACATGGGAATGTAGAAAGGAGATTCTGCTGATTGATGTGACTGCAATTAGAGGTACAGAGAACAGACAAGAGGGGGGCTGAAATTTACTGGATAAATATAGAAAAGGAATCAAGGCATTTGGAACAAATAATTAGAACATGAAATATCATCAAATATAACTCCCCTGCTATCACTAGGGAACATGTCCTTAATGATCTCTCTGAGATCAAGAACACTGCATCAATGGGTCCAGACAATATCCTAGGGCACCTTCTAAATAGCATGAAACATGACCTATCAGGGCCTCTGGAATTACTATTTAACTGTAGCCTCCAAACAGGCCTCATGCCTCATGAATGGAGAAAGGCAGCTGTCATATCTCTGCACAAAGGTGGGCCATCTACAGACCCTGGAAACTACATAGGTTCATAGGTTCATAGGTAGGTACTAGGCTATTGGCCCAAGGGCCTATGCAAGCCTAGCCAACAAGGTTCCCTGGCTTACGCCACCCAGGAAAGTTATTTTCATGTACCACTGACAAGCAGAGACACAGAAGTGATCCCCAGGGTGTATTTCCTATTTCCCATCCACTCATCAAGATTTTTCTTGAAGAGTGCTAATGAAGAACTTTGCTTGACATAGATGGGTAGCCTGTTCCAGAGTATGGGAAGTCTCTGGGATAGGAATCTATCCCTCCAGCATGTCCTGTTTATTGTGGTGACAAGGTTTAGGTCCCTAGAGCATGTAGCTCGGAGGGATTGGGATTTCTTTAGGTGTAGCATGTCCAACAGCTCTGGGTCTTGACATAGCTTTATATGTTAGGCAGAGATCACCTCTGAGTAGGCGATATGCTACTGAGTAAAGCTGGAGTTTTTTGAGGCGGTCAGTGTAGGGCATTTGTTTGAGTCCAGTAATCCTCTTTGTGAGGTACTTCTGTGGCCTTTCCAGCTGCTGCAGATGTCTTGTGAGGTACATTCCAAAAGGGGCATTGTACTCTATAATGGGTCTAATGAGTGATGAGTAGAGGGTAACGATGACCTCTTTTTTCCTGGACGAGAACCCTTTTATGATGAGGTATGCCATGTGGAAGGACTTCCTGACTACTGTGGCGATGTGACTATCAAAGGAGAGACTACTGTCCACCTGGATCTCAAGGTCTCTTATCTCACATTCGGCGTTAAGTAGATTGCTGCCTATGTGGTAGTTCATGGGTACAGAGTTTTTACCAAAGGGGATGACACTGCACTTTTTGGCATTGAGCTTGAGGCCATGGCTCTGACACCAGGCATCTGTCTCAGAGAGGCCCTTCTGTAGGATGTTCACATCATTTGGGGACTTGACTATGGCTCCTAGTTTGCAGTCATCTGCGAATTTCGTTAGCCAGAGGCCTTCTGTGTTAGCCTGTACTTCAGAGAAGTAGATACCAAACAGGAGCGGTCCCAGGACAGAACCCTGTGGTACTCCACTTGTCACTGGTTTGAGGTCAGATTTGGAGTCTACAGACCCATACATCCTACTAGTCTTGTATGTAAAGGCATGGAAGGAATTATTATGCTGAAGATCAATAGAGATATAGTAAACCTCCAGACACTGGAGCCAATCCAGTTTGGTTTTGTCAAGGGCAGATCATGCCTACTCACCCTGGTGGACTTCGTTGAGATGGTCATCAAAGCAGTGGATGAAGGCAAAATCATTCACACTGCTTACCTTGACCTGGCCAAGGCATTTGACACAATATCCCACTCTGGCATTGTTGACAAACTCAAGAGGTTAGGTACAAATCTGTATGTCACCAAGTGGATAGCCACATGGCTCACAGACAGGGCCCAGGAAGTTAGCATTGGAGAATCTATCTCCTTTTTGGCATTTACTTCTCAGAAGTCAAGGCCAATGTCAGTGGTCTCTGGCTGACTAGGTTTGCAGATGATTGCAAATTAGGAGCTGTCATTGAATCTCACACTAACACAAATGTTCTGCAGGAGGGGCTGACAGAGACAAACAACTGGTGTCAGAACCATGGACTAAAACTAAATGCCAAGAAATGTATAATAGTATCCTTTGGGAAGTCATCCATCCCTGGTAACTATCATATTGATAAAACACCCCTTAGAGATGACTCAGTAGTCAGGGACTTAGGGACATACATAGATAATAATCTAGCCTTGATCATCATGTGACTACAGTTTGGAAAATCATTCTATGTTGCACAACTTATAAACAAAGGAATGGCATCTAATTCCAAGGAAGTCATTGTTCCACTGTATTTGGCATTCATCAGACTTATCATTGAGTACAATGCCCCCTTTGGTATGTACCTAACCAGGCATATCCAACAGCTGGAATGTCCACAGAGGTTCCTTAGTAAAATTATACAAGACATAAGTAATATGTCCTATGCAGACCGCCTCAAGGCCCTATCCCTGTATTCTGTCTTCTACAGGCTTTTGAGTGGAGATTTATGCCTGGCATACAGGACATTGTCACCCCACTCTGATGGATCTCCTGCATATCCACAAAACAAACATTACCAGAATTAACCATTCTAGAAACTTAAATCTTGCCTGTGATATAAATAGTACCTGCGGGAGAGATAGGTATGTATCCCAGAGACTACCCTGTCTATGGAACAGGCTCTCCATCCATGTGAAGCAGAGTTCCTCCTTAAATCAATTCAACTGCAACTTGGACAATTGGATGGGAAACTAAAAATTCTTCCATGATTTGGTACCTATGTCTCTAATGCAAACAGGTAACCTGCAAATGGTTCATCTCCCAGGCCCATGCTTACACTTATCAAGGGAATCAGAACTTGTCAGAGATTTGGGAAGCATGGCTAGGCTTAACAAGGTCCTTGTGGTTGTTAGCCTAGTAAACACCTATGAACCTATAAAAAGAAAGGTAATAGAATGGGAAAAGGCCAAGAAGACATTTGGATTGCAGCCTAGTGTTAGCCTTCCCTATCAGGGATTGATGTCAGAGTATAGGCAATGAGAAAAGAATATGGGAATCCTAAATGGAAGACTTGCTCTGGTTGAATTTTAGTTGAATATAGAGCAGAAGCTGCTTTTTAAAAAGGGATAATTAGTATGGCATATAAAATATTGCATGATAACTAAAGAAATCATTCAGAAGAGGTCAGAAAAGACTGGGATGAGAGATTACATATGCAATTCATAAAGAAAAAATGGGAAGACATATGTATGACTCTGAAACATGCAACAAAGTCTAGAAGATTTAAGACTTTTGCCTGAAAGCATTTGCATAGATCCTATTATACAACAAGCAGACTCCAAAGAATTTTCCCTCAGTTACATAGCAAATATTGGATATATGATGGGGAAGTTCTGGGAACATATGTTTTGTGAGTCCAATGAGTGCACATTTTGGACAGAGTACTCTGTCAGGAATACTAAGGGAGCAAATGTAACTAAGGAAATGATTTTTTAAGCTGGCATACATGATCTGAATTGCTTAGACATAGTACAGCCTAGTTAAGTTTAATTCTGGTGGCTTCCAAAAAAGCAATTACTAGAAAATCAAAATCAAGATCTAAGCAAACTATACTTGAAGTAGTGAATATTGTAACAGAAACAAAAGAACAGGAAGCAAGATCTTTAGAAAAGGATAGCAGTAAATTACATAGAAAAAAATGGAAATTGGTGGAATAATACATGCAGAAACATGTTTTGGAGGAGTAATGAAGTTTAAGAGAAGTCAGGAATTGAATAATTTATGTAACGTTGCTTTCTTTATATGATATATACAGCAGCAATCTGTATAATGCATAATGTTTGTAAATGTGAACTTGTTAATAATGATAGGCTTATTTTTATATAAATGTAAGTTTGCCTATGTCACAAGCAATAATTCATTAAAAGTGTTAAAAAAGAAAAAAGTGCTATGAGAGTAATTAGTTGCACAAGACAATTTATTCAGCTGAATTTATATAGGTTTATATTTGTGAGATATAATGAGGTACTGGCTAGTACAGTAGATGCAACTTTATAAAATACCATATATAATATATTTTTCAAAGGCATCTTAGATCCAAACAAGCCTCAATTCTCCTCTTTTCATATCTCTTCAGAACAAATACTGAATATAATGCACATTTTGGGATGCATTTGTCATATCACTCAACTTGAGAGAGTGTAACTAACAAGATCATTGGCCTCATAAGTCTTAGTTATTAAGACAGAGTGAAAGCCATCTCTCTGTACTCTGTTTCTTGTAGATTCCTGCATGAAAATCTGTGCCTTGCTTTCTTAGTTATGAAACATAGGTTCATAGGTTAGTACTAGGCTATTGTCCCTATGGCCTATAAAAGCCTAGCCATAACAATTCTCTGGCTATTTCATCCCACAATATTTACTTCCCTGGACCCAGGTCCAGCAGGGTGACCAACGTGATCCCTGGGGTGAATTTCCTATCTCCCATCCAATCGTCAATGTTCCTTTTGAAGAGGGCCAAAGAGGCACTCTGCTTGATATGTATGGGCAGTCTGTTCCAGATTCTGAGGAGTCTCTGGGTCAGGAACCTATCCCTCCAGCATGTTTTGTTCAATGTGATGACAAGATTTAGATCCTTGGAGCATGTGGCACTGAGGGATTGGGATTTCTTTAAGTGCAGCATGTCCAACAGCTCGGGTTTGACATGGCCTTGTATGTTAAGCAGAGATCACCTCTGAGTAGACGATATGTGACTGAGTATAGTTGGAGTTGTTTTAGATGGTCAGCATAGGGCATCTGCTTTAGGCCTGTAATTCTTTTAGTGAGGTATTTATGTGGCCTTTCCAGTTGTTGCAGATGTTTTGAGAGGTACATACCAAACAGGGCGTTGTATTCTATAATGGGTCTAATGAGAGATAAGTACAGTGGGACAATGACCTCCTTTTTTCTGGATGTAAAGCTCTTAGTGATGAGGTGTGCCACATAGAAGGATTTCCTGACTGCTGTGGCAATGTCGTTATCAAAGGTGAGGCCACTGTCCTCCTGTGTCCCTAAGTCTCTTATCACACTTTCGGTGTTTAGTGCACTGCCACCTATGTGGTAATTCATGGGTACATGCTTTTTCCCAAAAGGGTAAACTATACATTTCTTGGTCTTGAGCTTGAGCCCATGGCTCTGACACCAAGCATCTGTTTCTGTAAGACCCTTTTGTAGAATATCCATATCATTTAGAGATTCAATAATGGTTCCCAGTTTGCAGTCATCTGCGAATGTTGTTAGCCAGAGTCCTTTAGTGCCTGCCTGTACTTCAGAGAAGTAGATGCCAAACAAGAGCGGTCCCGGGACTGAGCCCTGAAGTACTCCACTTGTCACTTGTCTGGAGTTGGATTTGGAGTTGGCTACTTTAAAAGTGTGGGTTCTGTCAGTAAGCCAGTTGGCAACCAATCGAGTGACGTAGCAATTAATGCCCAGCTTAATAAGTTTATCTATGATTCCAGAGTGGGGGATGGAGTCAAAGGCCTTGGGGAGGTCCAGATAGGCTGTGTGGACTGCCTTACCCTCATCCACAGCTCTGGAGACTGATTCGAAGAAGTCAATCAGGTTCAGGAGAAAGATCAGCCCTTCACGAACCCAGACTGGGTGGGGTCCAGTGTTTGAAGGTTGCCAATGTCTTTGTTTCTAAGTTCCATGATAAAATGTTCCATGGCCTTGCAGACCAGGCAATTCAGACTGATGGGGCATTAGTTCCCAGGATCCAAGGTGGATCCCCCCTTGTGGAGTGGGATAACTGTAGCTGTGTGCCACTCAGTGGGCATAAAGCCTGAGGTGAGGCTATGATTAAACATGACACTTAAGTGAGGTGCCAGTTCATTTTGTAGTTCATGTAGTACACAGCTCGGGATGTCGTTTGGTCCCATGAATGCTGTATTCTTAGCTTTGGAGAGAGCATTTTTTACTTGTGTGGCCATTATTACCAGAATTTGGCAATCAGTATATTTAATGCCATTCTGTTGTAGCTCAGAGCAGATCTGAGCATTGCCATTTAGATTCTTGACATAGCTATACAATGACTTGTGGGTGTCTTTTGAATCTTTGGAAATTTTATTTTCATAACTAGCTTTGGAGGATTTTATGAGGGATCTCAGCTTTTCACTGAGGCTGGTAAGGGAGTTGTTTGCATCCAGGGATGTTTCTCTTTTCTGCAACAGTTTCTTCCTTATGTTGTAAAATTTGTTTTTGGCAGGAGACCATCTGGTGATTGGCTTCCTTTTTTTGGAGGAGAGCACCTTGGTTCTATTTGGAATGACATGATTCATGCACAAGTGGATGTGCTAGTACTATACCTTAGTGTAGGATTCAGCAGTCGAACTTTCAGTTCCCGTCTGCATGGGTGTCATGAAGTTTGTAACTTCTGACTTGAGCAGCATGAAGTTGGCTTTGGAGAAGTTTTTTATGGAGGTTTCTTTACTGGGGGCTGGGGTAAGGATGTCAGTATCAAGGGTCATTAGCTTATAGTCAAACCTGACCAACGAGGGGGTGATCATAGCTGTGAAGCAACAATTTCCCATGTTGGTAATGACCAGGTCTAGGATATTGGAGCCCCTGGTGGGACTATGGATTAGTTGATCCAGCACATTGGAATTTATGAATTCCAAGAACCATTGGGCAAAGGTTTGGGTACACTAGCAGTTTTACCAGTTAATGGCAGGGTAGTTGAAATCATCATGTATTAGGGTGCTTGGTTGTAACTTAATATTTTCCAGTATGTTTAGGAAGGTGTAGTGAGAATCTTGGCGGATGGTGGGGGATCCATTTCTTTTTGACCTATTGTTTCTTTGTAGAACAATTTGTACCTCAAATACCCAGTTAATGGAAATAAACCCTAATCAACAGATAAATAAGACACATTTGGTGTGATAGATTCATATCACAATATATCTCCCAACTCTGGAACAAAATTTCATTTTATATCAAGTAGAGCAGCACCCTTTCACCCTTTAAGGTAAACCTAGAAAAATGGATGGGCAGCTTCAAGTTCTTTGGTCTAGCTTGTCTGTCTGTCCTTAAGGCTGGAGGGAACTTCTGCATATGGATTTTGGCTAGGCTTGTAATGGTCTGAATACTGATTGTCTTCTACTTATCTATGAACCTATGAAGTTATGGAATCAATTTAATGCATATATATATATATATATATATATATATATATATATTTAACAGAAATGTGAAAAAAAAGATTATTTGAAATTCAAGGCACTGTTTTATGGAATCAGTTGCAATGATCAGTCAGACAGGCTACTAATACAAGAAACGTTAAGAGCTCACCTGACTTGTAAGCAGTTCATATCACCCTGACGTCTCTTGATTGCAGATTCTGGTGTCTTTTCAATTAAAAGTCTTTTTTATTAGTTAAATTTAGCAAGAGTTATATCACATCAAATTTGTATGAAATTATAATAACACTAGAAAAAATATATCAATCAGCATCAAATGAAAAAACAAATCTATGCATGATACATCTATGTACAGGATGTCTTCATACATATGAATAGTAACAATTGTCATATTTAGCTAATACTTTTCTTACATATGGCAAAGAATCATTTTGTTAAATAATCTATTAAGTTTTGCTCATGAATTTAAAGAAGTTATTCTTGTGGTTCTTCCTTTAATTTCTAATATCTCCATCTGACAAGTTTCAGTTGCAATATCGTAAAATTCTTTCATAGTTGGTATACTTATATTTTTCCAGTTTTTATTACTTTCCTTGCAATTGTAAGAAGAGTCCAAAGAAGAGAGTAATCAACTTTTTAAACACATATGGATACTGGTGCATTAAATAACATGAATGACTTGTTTAGGTTGAAGTTATCAGTAAATAAAACCTATAAAAATATTGACATCATTCCTTAATGGTTATTTATATCACATTCAAAAAACATTTGTTGCCATTTAGCCACAATTTGTAATTTACATCTGTAACAGCTAGTTTTTTTTTTTTCATAGATTAGCTGTATTCTGTGTGGTGTGATTAATGCTTTATGTATAAATTTCCAAAAGAATAATTACCATCTTAAGGATGTTGAAGTTAGTATAGAGGATGTCAATATATTTTTTTTCTCATTATTACTTGGGAGACAATTATTAATAGATGTAAAATATTCCCAATATTTATCATTACAAAAATCTATTTTTATTTTTAATTATTTTGTATATTTTGGAAAGATAGCCTTTGTCTGGCATATTTTAATATAGTGATAGAATAATAAATTCTATAAGTTTAGGAATCTTTTTTACTGTTGCTTGCATTAAAGGTAGTCTCCTCTCCACAGCATATCTACAGTTTTGTATATCTAGCCACATTTCAGAATTTAAATTGTATTTATTTAAAATAAAATCTAACGAGTTAATTTTTTCTTTGTTCATAAACTGAAAACAAAAAGTTATTTTTTTTAATCTGTTCATTGAAAATGCATTAAATGTAATAATATTATTTTATGTAAATGCTATTGGGAAAACTAAGAATATGCATGCAGCATATTCAGGCATTCTCTGAACAAGTTTTTTTTTTTTTTTTTTTTTTTATGCTGGAAATTGTCATTGAAATAAATGTTGAATTTATAACTGTTTTTTGATATACTAAAATATGTGCCTTTAATAGCCATAGAAAACTGTTATTGTAAATTTCATTATAGCAATTAATATTTAATTGTGTTTTTCCAAAATTATATATTCCTGTATATCTTTCCATTTAGCAGAATAATTTCTATTTGCCCATAAAATAACTGTTTTGATAATGGATGATAAAGAACATAATTCTATATCAGGCAAACTAATTTCCCATTGTTCCAGATATGTAGATGATGCTTAAGTGCTATTCTAGGTCTATTAGGGTACCAAAGAAGTTTTAGTATTAGAGTATTAAACTCTTTTGCATTTGTTTGGGGATAGGTAATGCTAAATATTGTATTATATATAATATTTTGGGTAATATTATAATTTTTATAATAATGAGTCTCTCTTCCATTGAGAATATAAAAGTATTACATTTTATTATAAGTTCTTTAATCTTTTCAAGACTTCATTAAGATTTAAATTGATCATGTCTTTAGGGTTCTTGGTTAATTGTATTCCCAAATACGTTATTTTGACATCTTTAACTAAATATTTAGAGAATTTTTCAGGGATATTAGTTATCTTGGCATCAATACATAGAATTTTTGTCTTCATTAAATTTTAAACCAGATATGGACTGCGATTGTGTTATAGCATTAAAATAGTATTGAGAGAGTTTGTGTAATCTTTTAATGTTAATAAAATATCTTCAAAATAATAGTATTTTTGAGTTTATATTATGCCCAAATTGAATTCCTTCAATTTCTGGATTTTCTCTTGTGTAATTTGCAAAAGGTTTCATAATTAAAGTGAACAATCACTGCGATAAGGGACAACCTTGTTTTGTACCTTTAGTAATAGGAACTGATTGTGACATGTATGTGCCAATTTTTATATAAGCTAGTGATTTATCGTAGAGATTTTTTATAAGTTGTTGAAAACCACAAATTCACCAGTAGGACTAGTAGACACAAGTTTATTTTTCAGGTTAAGCGCTTTCATCAAAGTAAAATTGACTTCAACAGAACATTATACAAACAGTCATGTGGATTTAAATATATTACATTGTCACAGAATAGGTGAGGAATCCCCCACACAAAAAAAAAAATCTTTTTGAATAAATAATACCTTAGGGGCACATACACAATAAAAAAAAAAAAAAAAATAAATAACATTGAAAAAAAAAATAAATAAATTAAAAAAAATCTCTTCTTTTTTTTCTTTTTAAAGATATATATATAAATATAAAATCATTTAATCACAGATTAGCTGTTATTTCAATGGTATCTAATATCCCAAACTTAAATCCAGAGAAATTAACACATATTTTACTATGCCAAAATAAGGCATTGGTTTCTTTTGAATTCTTAATGTTATACAATTGTTGTATATCCTGGACCTGAGAGCCTGCACTATTCCTGGTCCCTGAATTTAGAGAACATGCTAGATTCTATTGACATTTCATCGATGACCTTTTTGTCCTATGGGATGGCCATCAATACAAGTTGGATATACTATTTTCAAAAATGAATAATCTGACAAATTATCTTAAGTTCACCATGAATAAGTCAAGTACTAGAATAGATTTCCTTGACCTGTATATAGAAAAACTACCATGTAGCTTGATTAATACAGGTATTTATAGGAAACCATGTTATAGTAATACTCTTTTGTCGAGATCAAGTATGCACCCCAGCAATGTATTTAGGAATATCATGAAAGGACAAGAGATTAGGGCTTCCAGACTAAATCCTTCAGACTCTGGTTTTACAGGAGAGTTACAAGAGTTAAGAAATAAGTTATTGGTAAGAGGCTATAAAGAAGCAGAGGTTACTGAACAACTTGGTATAATTCTAACATTACGAAAAGATATAGCAACACCTTATTTTGTACCTACAGTTCCAAACTATACTACAGGACATGACCAGTCTTTATCTTGCATTAAGATTCCATCATTTTTTACCTCAGACCACGTAGGGGTTAGACATATTATAACCAAACATTGGTCTGTTTTATTAGCAGATGACAAGTTAAGAAACATAGTTGGTGAAAAACCTAGCTTTATTTTTAGGAATAAGAAGAACTTAAAAAGGTTATTATGCTATCCTAGACACGATGAGTTGATTAGAGATGATGGACATACTACATCTTGTGGTCAATGTAATTTTTGTATATATATATATATATATATATATATATATATATATATATATATATATATATATATATATACGGTTCCCGTTTACAAGCTCGAATTGCTACATACTCAAAATGCGGAAAGCCGAAACCAGAAGACCGAAACTGTACAATCTCGAAAAAGCAAAACACCAAAACTATCCCAAACAGCATCTACACAATAAGAAAAGCTCAAAAAACCTCGAAAAAATAATAAAATAATTTATTAACCAGAGAATTACTCCTTCTCCATCCTAAAATATTAAATAAACAAGAACCAGTGCAACATAACAGCTTCAGTGCACAGACAACAAAATACGAGCACGCCAGGCTTTTGTGCTAAACCGCACGCCAGAAATCCAAATTAAATATTCGTCAGTTTCTCCAACAACAGGACTTATCCTCTCCTCATCTGAAATCTTCAGTAATCTAGCAATAGCCATCAGAAATTTTAAACATGCATAACTTGATCTATGCTTTAATACATGCTCAAATTTAGCATGGCGACGTAAAACCTTCCGTTTCTTGGGTGAAGGAGGCGTACCACAGCTCATATGAATCAATGGGGCAGTGTAATTACCATCTACAGGCTGCATGTTAATGAAAGTATGTAACACTCGACAGTGACAGATACTTGTCTTTGTTTAGCATAGCCATCAGCCACTTCTACACCTTTTAAATTTTGCGCTTCTCATCTTTTGAGGTTCCGATCTTTCGCCTTTATAGTCTCGAGATACTGCATTTCGAGTATGTAGCAATTCGAGCTTGTAAACGGGAACCATATATATATATATATATATATATATATATATATATATATATATATATAGATAGATACCAATAATGAATTTCTACATCCAGACCTACAAAAGAAGCTCATAATTACAGGGACTGCTAATTGTATGATCACCCATTTAATTTATTTAGCAGTGTGTCAGACTTGCTCTTCTTTTTATGTAGGCAAGACTAACAGGTCCTTCAGGGACAGGATACGTGTACACATTTATCACATTAAGAAAGGTACAATACACAATGCTTTGGCCAAACATGTGATGCACTGTGGGGACACACAAACATTCCTGTTTAGAGCCCTGGAAGTTATAACCCCTAGTGCTCGTGAAGGTGATATAAGGAATCATACGGAATGTAGAGAAGGGAACTGGATAATAAAATTAAGAGCAGATAGAGGCATGGGTCTGAATGAAAAGGCATCCATCAAACCAGTATTATGTAGATGCAGGAACATTAAATATTGAGTAACATCACCTTATTAGCCATTCACTCTTGTAGTTGCATATAAATTTCTTTACAAATATGTTTTATGTCTTGATGTGTTTATGGGTTCTTAATATATACACAAACATATATATCTTCTGTAATAGGTTTGTTTATCTAACTAGTGATCAGTATATAGGGGTTTCTTAGACATTCATGTTATACATTTGTGCAAAAAAAAATTTCCTCTATCACTTTATATAGGAGAAGTAGACATGAAAGTTCTTATAGTTGATATTTTTATTATGTATTATTTTATATTTTTTGTAGTGTGTCAACAATTTTTATGAGAATCTTTATGAGAACTTTTATTAAAATAAAAATAACTTTGCGTAGACACTGTCAAGATATTTGTTATAAAGGTAATATTACTTTAAGGCAGCTAATTGATTTTAAGGTTTGATTGGGTATAAGATTTTCATAACTTGTATATATAAAGATTTAGTTTTGGGCAGAGATTTCTTAAGATCTGATGATGCTACTTAATGAAAGCGCTTATCTGTCTGGACAACTGTGAATAAAGAGTGATTTTATCGACAAATTTGAATATTTTTGTTTTTCCTGTCACACTCCATTCCTATCAGCCTGTAATTACATATAGTTATATGTTTATTATTTTTAAATGTTGCTCTGTTTATTTTTAGTGTAATTGTTAATTAAATGTTTTATTACCTCTTGTGAGTCCATATTAGGATTTTTCATATTTAAGTGTATCTTCTATTGCAGCAACCTTTTTCATTTTTTGGTAATATATATTTCTTTAATATGATTTGATTTTATTATCATTTTTGTTCTTGAAGCTATTTTACATAAAAACTTTGAATTTGTTGAATAGTTTATTAGCTTTATCATTTCCATATTAATTTTGATTTTATGATTTAGAATCTCTAAATATTTACTCTATAGTTCATTTATTTTTTCCAGTTGAGTGCTATTACTCGCTTGAAATTCTGTCTTTAACTTGTCAGTCTTTTCTTGTAATTCATTTAAATTGGAATCCCATAGTTTCCTTTCTATTGAATACCATTTAGTAATTCTTGCATATAAATATGATTTAAGGGCATCCCATATATATGTGTTTGAGGTTTCTGTTGAATTATTAAACTCTAAATAAGTTTGGATCTCTTTATTAAAAAACTCTTTAAAAATCTTTCATACTAGTTATGTATGATGGAATTCTTTAATATGAATACTAACAAAAATTCATAAAAAGGTAAAATATTATGGCAATATGGTCTGAAATCGGGCATAAGGTTAGTTTAACTTTATATGATTTTAAGACTAAATCATTTGAAATAAAAATTCTATCAAGTGTTGACTGGGTACCATGTCTATTTGAAAAGTGTGTGAAATGGAGAGAATCTTCAGTCAAGAAATCATTGGTATCTTTAATATTGAGTATACTGACAAATTTTAGTAATGCTTTAGCAGTGGATGATAATTTTCTACTTCCCCTGGAATTAGAATCTTTTTCAAGTAGTATACAATTAAAATCCCCAGCCAGAATAAAGCTATCCTTGGAATGTTGTAAAATTGGATCTAAATGAGATTTAGCAATTTTAACTCCTAATCCAATATATGTTTACTAAAGAATATATCTTCCTGTTTGCTACAATGTTAGCTAAACAGTACATACCTTTATCATCATAAGTACTAAAATATGTGGAAAAGGTAAAAAATTATTCCACTGTATAGCTACTCCTCTTCTTTTTTGATTTTACTGGGAACTAGCTATAACTGTGTATTGTTTATTATTCATCCTATACATATCATCTGTTATTAGGTGTATTTCTTGGACAAATACAATTTGTGGTGAGGTTAATTTTAAATATTTATAGAAATTGTCTCTCTAACAACCATTATTTAAACCTTTTATGTTAATGGATAGACATTTTAAGCTTGTCATCTAACAGAGTCCATGTTTTCCCTATAAATGATTTTCTGAATCATCTAATGAAAGATTTTATATAAACCACAAGAAAGATTTTTGTACTTTTGTAGTAATACATTAAAATCAGATTTTTTTAGGATTATGTGCTTGGATTTTAAATGTAGACATCAAGATGTAAAGATTTAAGTTTAAATGTGTATCATATAGTGAAATTCTAACAACCCTACCCCTCATGGAGTAAACTACTCAAGAGAATCCATCCAATTCTTTCTATCTAACAAAAAGAGCAGAATTCGTTCAACTCAACTGTTTTGCATTTATGATCTAATAATAAAACTGCAACTTTGATATGCTTTTAATTGAAATTTTGGATGTTATATGACATTGTTCGACGATAAAATATTAATAAAGTGTATTATTGTAATATGCTGTGCTTATTTATGTCAAATGTATTTGGTTTTACATATTTTTTATATTATTTATTATTATCTATATGCATATATCAAATATTTCAGGCATATATATTAGTGTTTTCCCCAACTGTCAATAAGACATACCCCCTATTTTTAATAAATGAGCAAGCTGTTCCCAAACAAATGAATCAAGGCTTTCTTCAATGAGATTTAAAGCCTGGACTGATTGGAGGCAAAGGAAGAAAAGGGTGGATTTTCAATTCAAACAGTCCTGTATAAGCACACAAAAATATAGTTTTATAAAGTTTCTAGACCAGCAGAACTTACATCAAACTGCACTTTCAAAAGGGCATGAAGTCCAAAGATATAATATACATCATTCTGTGTTTTAATGTTTGATGCTTTGCAAGAAAGTTACAACTTTTCATGAGAAACATCCCAAATATATGTAACATATATACTGTCTATCTACAAAATTCATAACATTAATGAAATGTAAACAAAATGTTTAAACACTCAGACAAAGAAAATGAATCATAGATCAGCACATTTCTGAACCTTATATTCCCCTTTTGATTTGTTTACAATGCAGACAAAATACATATATTTATATCCAACCTCTCTCCTCTTGTTATATTGAGATGTGACTGCTGTTGACAAGACTATTTAATCATTTATTCATTTATTTATATATTTTATTTTTCTTTTTTTATTTTCTTTTTTCCCCCTTCCCCTTCCTTTTCTCTGGAGCTGCAATTTATTTAAAAGCCCCTGATTTAGATTACTAAATAGTCGAATGCTTCGTTTCTATGCCCTTTAACCTCAAATTGCTTTTCCTGTCATCTAGCATGCCCATATCTCTATTGTTTTAAATTTATCAATATTCAGACCAGTCCCATTTGAGGCAGGAAGATATAAGAGATGACACTTTACAGAGCTCGAGCTATTACATAAAGCTTCACTAGTTTTTGTGTTTTTTTTTTTTTTTTGCTTTCTTGTAGCTTGGGACATGCAACCTTATCAGACTAACCATTGGTATAGTTTTAAACCATCATTGCTCAGTGCACAATTCTCACAATCATTAAGCAGTCTAAAGTCAACACTGAAATTTACCAGCACATCAAACATCACCCTTCAAAATCCTTTACTCAAAATCAAGTCTCCTTAATTAGACCAAAGTGTCCTCACATCCCTCCATCGAAGCAGGCAGACAATGGCACAATTCCAAACAAGTACAGCTCCTATAAAATAAAACATGCTGTTATGTAGCATATTTTTGCCACAAATAACATGAAAATTCTCACTGTACTTCTTCACTTTCTCCTCTAGGTTCAAAAGGAGTTCCAATATCTCACATGGCGTTACTAAGCATATTTTTGCCAGCAACAACATTAAGGATCCCCCTGCACTTCCTCAACACCTCCTTTAAGTTCAAAATCAGTTCTGTCAACACTCTTCAATCTTTCCCTCAAACCCTAGAGACAGGAATTAGATGTTAGCTCATATTTCTTGTAATAATCTCATTCAACCAATTGAAATACAACAAAACTGAATGAAAACACACTCTGTCACATTGTATCTCCTCAACAATGCCAAGCCACATTCACCAGCCAGTACAGACACTGTCTACATGCTCCAACTCTATGTAATTATCAACAATCTTTTATCTGAATGTTTAAACTAAAGTGTTGAGCATTAACATTCTGTATGTAATCACAATCTGCTTCTATAGTGGAACATTATGCATCGTCTATTCAGCTTGGGAAACCCTATTCCTAGTCAAACAGTATCCATTATGGAGACAGCATACTACAGAAACTACATAATCATCAGTCCACAAAATAGGAGCTTACCAGACAGAAAACTATTTTGTATTGTAGATAGTGAAGTTCCGATAATGCGGTTTCTACTATATTCAATATGTTCAGTGCCAAGAGACCCATAACTTCAAATAATCAACATCTGAGCTACTACAAGCCAGTAACTAACTAACTAACTAACTGCAAGCAAAAATGGCAGGCTAATAACCAAGTGAAAAAGTGAACCATAGATTCTAGTCCGTTCAGAATGTTGAAACTAAAGGCATGCTATTTTACACCAAGATTATAAGTCTGTTTACATAGCTAGAAAAAGAAAGCTGTCAGCACAGCATTTTATTCTGCATCTCAGTTAAACACATATAACTGATGAAAAAATAACATTTTGTATATTTATATTGTAATGCATTAATCAGTCGGATCTAAAGGTTGGTCAATATATAGCTGAGATGCAATACTGTACATTGATAACTAAGGCTGATTTCAAGTAAAAAATTAACTTACAAAAATGATTATTTAAATTAACTGTTCAGAAGTATATTAACTTAGTTTTTTAACAACATTTTTAGGCAGTTTTATATTTATTAAGCCTTGTGGAAATGAATTTAAAAGAATTACCTTGTGATTGTTGAAGTCTGGATTTTGTTCTGGATCTTGAACTATTATGTGTAGTTTTATAATGAGGTTGAAAATTACCTGCATACATCAAATCAACAAAACAAGGAAACAGGCCATGACTGAATATTTATAATTAACTAAATAAATTATCACTTCTCTTTTAGCTTCTTCTTATTCTCCTGTGTTTTCTATCCATTTCTGTCAGACAGTCTTTTCAGGGAACTGCTGCTTCACTCCATTTCCTCAGTTTGTTCAATAACTTTTTTAGTTTTTAAAAAAGAAAATTCAGTGTATGTCCTCAAAAATTCTTGTTTAATCAGTTAGAAATATTTTTAATCTAGCTGGAAAAAGCAATTGTACTTTAATCTGTTTTTTTCTTTAGTTCTTTAATGATAGGTAAAAATTCTTTTCTTTTGGAAATTACTGTAGTAGAGTAGTCATTATCAAATCTAATTATTTTCCCATCTACTTTGATGGGAGACTTTGCCCACACTATTTTTAAAATGAATCCTTTGTTAAGTGTAGAAACAATCTTACTCTGACCTCGGAGTAGCATTTTTATCTGAAAAAGACCCTGTGAATGACCTGTGGGCTCTTTCATTTCCATATGACATTGCTTCACTCAGTTCAGTATATTTGGGAGTCAGGTAGTTAAAAAGTTTATCATATTATTCCCCTCTATTTTTTCTGGTAGTCCAAAAATCCTGATGTCATTTCAGTGTGACCTGTACTCCAGATCATCTAACTTGGTCATAAGGAAGGTGTTTTGTTTTAGTAAGAGCTCAATGTTATTTTCATCTTCTGACAGTCTTTTCCATGTCATTTAATGACTCTTCCATTCCCATTAACTGCTGTTTTTGTTGACAAAATGTCTATTGAAGAATTTCCATTTGTTTGGTGCTTTTGCTCATGAAGTCTTCTATCTTACTGTCTAGTCTTCTATCTTACTGTCTACTTTATCCATTTTTATAGAAAGTTCCTGTATGTTTGTCAAAACCATCTGAAGTTCCTTCTTCAATGCAGTATCATGAGAGTTTGCTTTACTGTGGCTCATCTTGCTTGAGAGTAGTATATCCTTTCAGGTACTTTTTTGACAGGAAAAAAAGTGTATATATAATTTTTATATGTTATCAAAGGAAATATTTTACTTTATTAACCTTTAACAAAAAAATAAAAAATGATAACTTAGAAATAACATTTCCTGTCAGAAATATGTCAAGAACTGGAGAGCTGAAGAACTCTGCTCCTATCTCTTCAGTATCCTGGCTACACCCTCCAATTCTGGTGACTTTTAAAGGTCATTAGACTAATACAATACACTGTAGTGTTTCTGTCCTTTTCATTCACTTAAGCTTTGGGAGAATGGTTTGTGATGTACTGTGCATGTATAAGTCCAAATAAGGATTAAAATGTACCCAGTCCATCAGCTTTTCTACAATTACTGGCATTTTTCATCTTTTTAAAAGGAACTTGGGAATATGCATTTTTTTATTTATTTATTAAATTAAAAAAAAACTATTTTAGACAGTCTTACTTTAAGCAGTATAATGTGCCTCTGGGAGGGTGGAATTTGAGGTTTTATTTTTCAGCTGAGAAACATGACAAAAAGTGGCTTTTGTGTGTGTTTGTGTTGTCACACAGAAGTTCAGTTACCATGTTCTGGTAGCCAGTTTTATCTATAATAACCCAGTTACCACCCTTGACTGATACTCTAAAAATATAATCTTTTATCTGGCCATGAAGTTTGTAAAAATCCTGCCGTTCTTCTTTGCTTAAATTAAATTGTTTACATTTGAATTTACTAAATTCTTTTTCAATGTGATTCAACAACAATTTTTCAAACATAGCAACAACAGGAGACAATGTAGGGGAACAAAAGGTGTTTTCCACATTAGGTAAACTAGAAATCTTAAGCTGACCATAACCAGTAACCTGTTTTTTAGTGTATTAGCCCAACCCCATCTGGCAAATGTGGTAGTGGTGCTCTATTTGTTAATAAGTTAAATCAGCTGGAGACTACTTTCATTTTTAATTTTGGCACCTTTGTCCCACATGGATTAAATCAGGAGGTGGTATTAATTTTTTTAAGAAATTTCATTGATAATATGTCCATATGTGTGTGTGTGTGTGTGTGTGTGTGTGTGTGTGTGTGTGTGTGTGTGTGTGTGTGTGAGTGTGTGTGTGTGTGTGTGTGTGTGTGTGTGTGTGTGTGTGTGTGTGTGTGTGTGTGTGTGTGTGTGTGTGTGTGCCTGTGTGTATATTTTTCATATGAGCACATACTTTAAGCAGTATAATGTGCCTCTGGGAGGGTGGAATTTGAGGTTTTATTTTTCAGCTGAGAAACATGACAAAAAGTGGTTTTTGTGTGTGTTTGTGTTGTCACACAGAAGTTCAGTTACCATGTTCTGGTAACCAGCTTTATCTATAATAACCCAGTTACCACCCTTGACTGATACTCTAAAAATATAATCTTTTATCTGGCCATGAAGTTTGGAAAAATCCTGCCGTTCTTCTTTACTTAAATTAAATTGTTTACATTTGAATTTACTAAATTCTTTTTCAATGTTATTCAACAACAATTTTTCAAACATAGCAACAACAGGAGACAATGTAGGGGAACAAAAGGTGTTTTCCACATTAGGTAAACTAGAAATCTTAAGCTGACCATAACCAGTAATCTGTTTTTTAGTGTATTAGCCCAACCATCTGGCAAATGTGGTAGTGGTGCTCTATTTGTTAATAAGTTAAATCAGCTGGAGACTACTTTCATTTTTAATTTTGGCACCTTTGTCCCACATGGATTAAATCAGGAGGTGGTATTAATTTTTTGAAGAAATTTCATTGATAATATGTCCATATATATGTGTGTGTGTGTGTGTGTGTGTGTGTGTGTGTGTGTGTGTGTGTGTGTGTGTGTGTGTGTGTGAGTGTGTGTGTGTGTGTGTGTGTGTGTGTGAGTGTGTGTGTGTGTGTGTGTGTGTGTGTGTGTGTGTGTGTGTGCGTGTGTGCGTGTGTGTGTGTGTGTGTGTGCCTGTGTGTATATTTTTCATATGAGCACATGCACACATTATGAGAGGGTCTTTTGGTTAGTAAACTTGGTTGAATTTTTTTGATGATGTTATTGCTGTAGAATTCATGGTAATTTTGTTGTAATTTTGCTGCTGCTGAAGTTTTATGGGAAATGTAGTAGTTTTTTATGACTAAGGGATGTGTTTATGTATAATGTGCACTGGTCACGTTAAAAGTGGGATATCTAGACAAATTTTGAAATACAATTGTTTAATTGTTTAGCATATTTAAGCTTTAGGATTTGATATCCCTTGAAGGCAAAATGCCAAGGTGCCGGAATTAAAGCTGTTTAGTATTCCAACTCTGTGTATGCCTTTTGGATTTATTAGTTTTTTTGTGTTTTTTTTTCTTTGATAATTATCTTTATAATATTTTCAGCTACACTATTGACCATATCTAGTGGATATCTGTCCAGAAACATATTCTTTATACTTTATACTGGAGTGCTCTTGTGTTTTTTGATTTTGGATTAGATATTTTACATAGCATAAGTAGCACTTCCTCCCTGGTCGCTTGTTCTGTTTTTATTCAGTATATATTTTGTCAGTGACCAAGGAGACATGGCTGATCTAGATTGCATGACAACTGAATTGCCATACATCTTAGAAACGCTGCCACGTAGCAGACCAGAACTTAGTAGGTTCGTGGAGTGTGTATCGGGACAAGGCAACCCTTTGATGACGTTTGAGGTAGAACATGATGGTATGGAAGGTGGAGCATCGACAGAAAAACTACATGGTTTAACTGAGCATTTTGAGCTTTTAGAAGCAGACTTCCTTAAACTTAAATAGTTACAGACCCGGAGGCAGCACTTTGAAGTATGCATAAACAGGAAAATAATTCCAAAGGGCTTACGAGTTCTGAAGATGCCCACAATGGGAGGGTTGTATCCTGAGTTACTGTACAAATGGCAGCAACTAAACATCGAGGTGAGTGTTAAATATATGACTCTCCGTAATGAATTTTTTCTATCCCATGAGATTGATTTACAAGACAAGATTAAAGCTTGTCAACATTATATTGTTACTAAATACCCAGCAGCCGTAGTCGACAAACTGATGGAACAGCTGTTAGATAATGTGTTCTTGTTTGAGAATAAGTTGCTGGAACAGAAACGTGTTAAGATTCAACGTAATACTATTGACTTTAAGAATGGACATGTCTTTAAATGGCCCAGGACAGAATTTGTGAGAACTGATGGGGCCAGAGGATGTGGTAACAGTTTAATTAATGAATGCTCTGGTTTCAATATTGAGGAGCCTGTGCAAACCTCTAATAATGTTGTTGATACATTGACTGTTGACTTGACTTGTAATAATGTGAATGCCTTAAGTGTAACTATGCATGATAATTTAGCACTCAGTACTACACCACATGCCTCTATAGGTGCTGATTTGCCTTCAAATGTATCTGAGGAGGGAGGGAGGGATTGTTAATATGCTAGATACCTGTGAAGTTAGTACAGATGTGTTAAATAATATAGAGACACATGCCGTTACTGGCACTATTTCTCAAGAGGTTTCTGCAGTGACCTCTGCCATAACTACTAATTTAGTGACAGAACAGGTGTCTGTAGTTAGGAGGAAGATTCCCACAACAGGCCAATATAATGGAGCTATTGGTTATACCCCTTTCCCCATCAATGAGGTATACAGGGGAAGGAGAAACAGATCGATGAGCAGTGGCAGACAGAAATGCAAGACATCGGGAGAAGAACATATGAGCCCGACGCTCAAGAAAATGTGGTAGAGAATTCCCAGACATTAGTCTGGAATATCTCGAGTAGAGTATTAACTGTAGATGAAATATGTGTCCTTAACTTTCCTTTATACCCTCTGGGAGGAGTAACCTAACTGATTTGGTCATTGACACAAAATTATTTGGATGCAATGTACAGCTTAAGTTAGATTATGGGGATCAACTACATATTAGTGATGGTCGAGTGTATAAGAGACCTAGAACATATGTCCCCATTTTACATCCCCTTCTGGATGCTTTTGTTAAAATGGTAGAAGAAGTTCTACATAAATTTAGCTGTGATAATAGGAAGAGGAAATGGTTTGGTAATTTAACCCAGAGTCAGAGGGTTGCCATGAACAGATTGAAAAATGATAGGACGATAGTGATTAGACCCACAGATAAGGGGGGACCGGTAGGTGTGTTGGACAGAGTTAGGTATGAAGAAACCATGTCATTAATGTTGACTGATGACAGATTTTATTCCATCATACAAATGGATGAAGTGGAGATGTGTGTTAAGAGGATGCCAAGTATGTTGGAAGATTTATTTAAGAGTAAAGTGATTAAGTTTGATATGTACCTATTCTTATCAGTTTCCAACCCACTGATTCCTGTTATTCAAGGACTACTTAAGGTCCATAAGAATTCTTTGGATCCCCCAATGAGACCTATTGTGGCAGAGAGAGGGTGAGCTACTGAGCCACTCTCCCTCTTTATAGAGAAACAACTTAGACCTGTTGTGGATAAATTTGCACATATTTCGAGAGACACGAAACAATTTTTGTTGGACTTATATAGTAAAGTGTCCATGTTACCAACAGATCTGTGTTTTAAACTTGTGACATTAGATGTACAATCTCTATTCACAGTTATACCAAATCAGGATGGGATAGAGAGTATACAGAGATGTTTGAGAGGGTACGCTGATTATACATATTCTCAGATTGACATGATTTGTGCATTTTTAGAGGTTATTCTAGAAAATAACATTTTCATGTTCAATGATGTTGTTTATATCCAGAAGGATGGGGTAGCCATGAGCACTTCCTGTGCCAATAGCTATGCCAACCTGGTGATAGCAACTTGGGAAAAAGAGAAGTTATTTTCTTTGACCAGTTTTTCATGTTGTCTTCTACACTTGTTTTGTAGAATACCTGTTACTTATATGGATGATGTTGAACTGCAGTGTTTTATGAAGAAGTTAACTCATTAATGCAGTTTTTGAATTTTATGATGGAAAAATCTGATAATTGGACAGCCTTTTTGGATGTTTATATAGAAAGGTTACCCAATGGACTGTTTAATACTGGCATTTACAGGAAGTCATGTTATAAGAATTCCCTCCTCCATAGAGAGAGCATGCATCCTTGGTTTGTGTTTAACAATATAGTGAGAGGACAAACTATGCGTGCTTCACGGCTCAACCCAACTGATGCAGGGTTTGAACAAGAATTATCTTATTTACATGAGAGGCTAGCATGTAGATCCTATGGTTTGAAAGAGATTACTATAGCTATTGAGGGGGTCCATTTGCTATGAGAAAACTTTGCACGTCCTTACTTTTGGACTGGAGGGGGATTGTTGGTACTCCACAGAAAGACCATTCAAACACATGGAACTCTACGGTCAGGGTTTCCTTGAATTATACACAAGATATAGATTATGTAAGGGATGTCTTTTATAAAAATTGGGGAGTCTTAATGGTGGATCCACAGATGAAGGAAATAGTAGGTGTGAAACCTCATTTTGTGTATAGGAATAGATTAAACTTACAGAAATTGTTGTGCTATCCCAATGGTCAAATTACAACGTATGATAACCCCTTATCAGTGGGTATGAGACCATGTAACAGATGTAATTTCTGTGAGTTTGTCTGTGGTGATGCATATTTTATGCATCCTGTTACACTTAGAAGATTTGAGTTCAATGCAGTAGCTACTTGTGATACACAACATGTAGTTTATTTTGCCAAGTGTATGGCCTGTAGTGCATTTTATATAGGCAAAATGGATAGATGCTTATGGGAGAGGATCAGGGAACATCTGTATAATGTACATATATGATCCCCCAACAATGATCTAGCCAAACATGTAATCTATACTAATGAACAGCATAGTTTTAGGTTTCAGGTTCTACAAGTGAATACACCCAGTCTTAGAGGAGGGGATGTGAGGAATTATACAGAAAGAATAGAGGTCAGATGGATTATTAGGTTAAGGGCTGACCAGAAACCAGGTCTCAATGACAAGGTTTCCATTAAGTCCGTTTTAAAGAACAGAAGGCTGATTATTAGATGAATGCTTATAATGTTTATTAGCATTCTTGGGGTTTAAATTTAAATATATTGTTTTTAGATGAACCTAAATATGTTTTGTTATTGATATTGTTTTTTATATGTGGGAAACAGACCTTTCTATTCTTATATATTTTTTATATTTTCATAGTTGGTCTATTAGGTTATTGAATAGAGTTATTGTGGTTAGCCCAGTTATAAATAAATATGTATTGTTTTTATTTAGAAATGTTTTTAAATTATTATGATAGGTTTGGTTGCATGTAATGTATAATGTTTTTATTTAGATATATTTTTAAATTAATTGAAGGAAATGATGTCATGATTTGTTAGGTATAAATTTAGTAGCATTGTTTTGTATGTATTAAGGTCTGAGGAAGCCAATCAGGGTGGAAGTGCTAACCTACATACTCATAATAAACTTTTGGATTATTCTTCTGTGCTGAAACTTGTTATTTGGACTCATATTTGTATTTAGGAGTTTTGGACGTATTTGCTTGATCAGTACTGGAGTGCTCTTGTGCTTTTTGACTTTGGATTAGGTATTTTACATAGCGTAAGGAGTACTTACTCCCTGGTCGCTTGTTTTGCTTGTTTATATTCTTTATACAATCAAATTCCTTAAAAAACAAATTCTCATTACTAACTAATCTAGATAGTTCAATAATCTGCTATTTAGTAATGTTCCTTTTCTGTCACCTTGTATGATTAGTAGAAAAAAAATATAGAAGGATTTAAAAAGGTAGGTTTACAATAAATATTAGTGCAAATGTTTTTAATAATCAAATCCTTGTAAATAGTGATTCCTAAAATTTAATGGAATCTCCTGAATGTGAATATGTAAATTTTAAAAACAATGTAGTTGAATTTAAATATTCAAAAACATCATTCTGTAATATATTGTCTCCAACCCATTGTGTAAAAATAGCATCCAAAAACTTTATGTTCTAATACAAATTGTAAATTAACTAAATATAGACTGTGCATCCCTGTGTGTTAAATATTAGCATAAATTGATGTACTAATTGCAACTATAGCCACCCATTTTTTGATATTAATATTCCCCCTTGAAATAAAAAAAATAATCTAAAACAGATAAATTCTGCAATCCAGATAATTTTAATATTATTAATCATCAAAAACTGTGTCCATAAACCACCACATTCCCATGTCAGTGAGTATAACTGTAAATACATTTTAATGTCAGCAGTGACTAATAATACTTCATCACATTCTGTAGTGGCCATTTCAGGCAAAAAATGACATGAGTATTTAAGGACATGTTTTAAAGTCTTAGGAAAATATTTTACCTTCAAGTTTACAATTTTGGCAAGTAGTTCTACTTTTGTACTTCTTGCCAAAAGTATAAACCTAAACAGGCAGTGAATATAATCCTTGTGCACATTAGGTATTCTGAATACAGAAGGAATAGTAGTTGATTTAGTCTTCAAAAAATTAAAATTAAGCAACTTCATGTGAATAACCTTTTGTAAGAATAAATCATGCAATATTAAATCAATCGTATTATTTGCAGTATTGATTTCATTTTTACAAACCCTGTTATAGTGCACATTGTCATTAACATCACATCCATATGGCTAACCATCCTCATAGTCCATTAAAACAATTTCCCATCCCTCCCTCCCATTGATCTGGTGTTAGGATGCGAACAATTTTATCTTAAGCAAGTTCATGTAATATCATTCTTTCATCCCTAGACCAATTAAAACATCTTTGTCTGAAGTCTTCACCAAACTTAAACCTTATATCTGTTTCCCAAGCTTTCTCAAATATACCCAATGTCAAATATAAAGGGGGGTGTACATACTTCTCCTCTGTAATATCCTTTCATCGGTGTATTGGGGCTTAACATCATTGGAAAAATATCATTACATTTAACTTATGAAGGAATAATTTTAATTCCAGCAAGATATTAGCAGCATTAATACTTGCTGTGGGTACAAATATAAAATATTTTAAAAATAAATTAAAATGCTACTGGCTGATATCAATATGGCTGTAACTGAAATGTGATAGCTGTCCATACTGTGAATATCAACATCACCTGAAAGTATGGAGTTTTCCACTGCCTTAATCTCTTTCCTGTGCCCTATTGCCTCCTCATTTGGAGTGCGTATCACAAAATTCTTATCTGAAGCCTCTGTATTTGACATACCCACTTGTTGATAAATCACATTACTGTTCTGTCATGTTTGTTTTCCATTCTAATCATCACAAGGTAGGAAACTCCAAAAAATTATTTAAAGCAGGAAGTTCTTCTTTTTGTGTATTTACAACCACTCAATCTTTCTGTTGATTTGCAATAGGAAAGCATTTAACCTGTTAATCTGTTATTTATTATTCATTAAATGAATTTATGTATACAACCACTGACATATTTTTTTTTCTTTTTTGTCAACATAACCAGCATCACATTTTTGGTTGTTTGTTCATCTTGTGCATTGACCATGGGTCAGGAGTTCTTTTGTTTTGGTTCATGCTTGGCAATTATTTGAAATTTTCAGACCCACTTTATTGATCCCCAGAATGGGGAAACCAAATAGTCAAACATACAGACTTACATATACCAAGTCTTCGACTGCTATTTTTTGGAATAATCCCATTTCTACATTGTATGGTAATGTCAGAGTTGGAATATATGCATTCAAGGGGATGGAGGGTCTTACCCTCCACTGCAAAAAAAGTTTAATGGAGAAGAGCGATGTTTAATATTTGTTCTTTTCCTGCATTTTTTTGCATTATCTCAGCATGTCTTGACTTGACATTTTGAATCCTCATATTTCAATAGGGAGATGCTTGATTTCCATTGAGCATATATAGGTGAACAACCAATGCTTTTTTTTCATATGCATTAGCTATCACCGTATAATGTAGAACACTAGAGCAATAATAAGTAATTACACATGGTTACTTTTAAGGATAGTGTGCTTCATTTAGATCTTTGTCCACATTTTCACATTAATACTTTGGATTCCTGCATGTCTTCTGCATAGCATACCCTATCTCCTTTAACCTCTCACCATTAAATATCATAGCACTGGCCTTTGCAATTCATAACAGAAGGTCACAAAGACAAATGCTTTCTTATTTTTCACACTAGAAAGTCTTTACATACTAGACCATATATAGTTAGTGGTAGTGAATTTTCATATAGGCTTTGTTTATGTACCTAATAGTGTATTTACTCATAAATAAGTTTGACTTTAAATGCATTGTAAATCTAGGAGCAAGGCTAAATCTGAGTGCCAAAATCACAGTAGCTGTGAGGTATGAGCAAACCCTTCAGTGATAATTAACTATTGTATGAAGCTCTGACTGAATGCACCCAATTGTGTAACTTAATTTCAACAACCATTCTCTTTTTAGACTTCTGTTGGGTTGAAGTTTTGACAGGTTAAATACATCCAAAAAGATGAATGTCAAAGAAGAGTGATCTCTTCTGGTGATCTAATAAAAAAATGCCAGCAATGACTTCCTATGAGAAAGAAAGTAGACAAAAAGTGGCAACTCATTCAGTTGTGATTGTTAATTCTTATGCATTCAACCACCTCTATGGAAGTTGCATTTTACACATTTATAGGTTCATAAGTTGGTACTAGGCTATCGGCCCTAGGATTTATACAAGCCTAGCCATAACAATTCCCTGGCTATTTCTTCACACACTATTTACTTCCCTGGAGCCCTGTCTAGCAGGTTAGTTTTTTTTTTTATTCTTTAATGATCCTTCCGCAGGTTCACCTACGGAAAACTTGTTACGACTTTTACTTCCTCTAGATAGTCAATTGCATTCAAACATGCACGCTTTACACTTTTGTGTTAATCTGCAGTAGCAACACAAAACCTGCAGCAGTGACACAACCAGAACAGGGAAAGAGCAGGAGTGACAAACCCACTACACAACTATCAACATGAATGTCTGAAATACAAATGTTCCCTTACATGGCATGTGTTTTAGAATTCTGTGTTACAAGAGTAGCAACACAGTAACAAAGAAAAATTATATCTTACAAAGCTATGAGAACCTCAGATGCTGTTGTGTATTTTTCATTGCTTTCTAACACAATATAGTGTTAACACTTGAACTAAATAAACTAGCATCGTGTTACATGCATATTGTTATAATTTTCTGTTTAATCAGCTTGGTTAATTACTTTCATGTTTTTAGAATACATATTAATTAAAATATTCCTGTATTGCATTACAGAATTGTGATCTTTAAAGATTATCAATTTTACTTTCACCTAGCAAAATGTGTCAGTCTAGTGCATATTCCATTAATCTGTATTATTAATATTGTATGCAGCTAAGTGCTACAGTGAGCTTTGCTTGATGCTGGACAGTAAAGCAGATGAGCTCTGCTACGAGGACAGATCCAAGCTTCCTTATATCCAGGCTGTGCAGCATGAAGTTTTACGCTTTAAGGTGGTCATTCCATTGGCAATACACAGTGTGAACCAGGAAGTTAAGTTTCTTGGATATACAATCCCTAAGGTTAGTTGTTCATCTTTTCTTCTTGATATAATTTTGCCTGTCAAAACAAAATATTAAAGGAAATGTATCAGCAAGTGCTTGACTTATTCCTACAGCCCTATCAAATGTTTTAAGCAAAAATAGTCACACTATGTTACAGTACTTATGCAAGTGAACCCATGGGATCTGTTTTTTTTTTTTGCCTTCATAAATCATGTACTGTCTTTCAAAGGATGACACTTATTTCTCATTTCCACAGTATTTACACCAAAGGTTTTTCTATTAGTACATTCTCCATTTCAGATTGTATGCAATATATAATCCAACTCAAACAACCCGTGTGCAATTTTAATTTTGGAATCAGACAATGGCACAAGTCTGAGTGAGTTTGCTGATCTACACAGTAATACTTTGACTTCAAAATTTTGTCCAGTTTTGCTTTTTCTAAGAGTCAGCTCTCTCTTACATCCACCTTGTTACTGGCTATAATCATTTTCTTTGCTAGATAATTTTAGATATGTAAATGTGAAGCACAGTGTTAGACACAATTAAGATGTTTTCTTTCTTTATTTTTGTAAAATAGTGACTACTTTCCTACTTTTGTGGGAATTCTGGGAATGAGAGTTCAGTTTTAATACCTCTTTGAGTGACACTAAAGAAATGATTGAGTACTTCATAATTCATCATTCCTGTAAAATAAGTGACAATGCCATTTCACTGTTAATGTGTTCCATCAAGCATGCTATTACTGTACGCAGTTTGACCACATTTCTAATTAGTGTAGTTGATCTTTCTTTTTATATATCATTTCTAAGGTTACTTTTAAATATTAAAATCTATTCCTCTTTCTCTGACAAGTAAGGGACTTGTGAATGTGCAACCATACATCTCATTAGAGCATTGTTGATGTTAACATCTAGTAAAGTTATTACCTGCTACAGGGTTTGATAGTCCTGAAATGCCATAACTATGTACCTTGTTGAAGTCTACCAAGAATACAAGAGTCTTCAACTTTAATTGGTACAAAAACAGGCACAAACTACTGAACTCATTTTCATTATCAGTGTGATTAAACTTCTATTTTAGGACACCAAATAATAGTATACCCTTCAACATATGATTTATAACCTACACAGAGTTTTTTTTTTTTTTTGCTAAATAAATAAACAGGAGGCAGCTGGTGGTGTCCGACAGGCCACACATCTAGACTGTTGCAAATTTCTTATCTGCAGGAATCTGAAAGTTGGACCAAGTTACTACAGGCATTTATAACCTACAATCTTGTGAATTTTGGCTAACATTGATGGTTATGGCAATTTGTTGCTGAATTAGACTTCTTTTAAATACCACCATCCCTCCTCCACTCAGCCATCCCAAGTTTTTCCACACCTATATTCTCTTTTTCAAAAAACTGCATTCCAAACCCACCCATATTGCACATATTATGCCTCCCTTGTTCCTGTCCTAGTAACATGTGACTGACTTGACACCATCTTAATTTGCTACTCAGCCATGTTCATAACTTAGTATTGCCTTTGCACTCGTAGTCCTACCACTGCAGGAGTTTCTGAGCTACTTCAGTCAGTTCCTTCTGTGTTACCCAGCACTCCCTCTAGTGGTGATATTATACTTTTGCACATACAAATGAAAACTGTATTCATAACCCTCATCTATTTAAACAAACAAAAAAATCGTTATTACAGACAATACCCCTGGCTGAAAGACAAAAGCATTATAAACTTTCAAGGAATTACTTGCACTGATTACATAGCTGATTCCTGGGCCATCCCTTTAGAACTTCTTTCATCTCACCCCTGGACTGCACACTTCTCACTCTGGGGAAATAATGAAAGCACAAATGAACATGAGCAAGAAACAGAATACCACTCCTAGATGATTTGTTGGGCTTAAGTGAAACTGATATTCTAGCCTTGTCTGACACCTGATTGAAACTTAGCACTGCAACCTTGGATGCATTTCAGTGGAAACAATGTTGCTATTTCCTCTTATTAGTGATCTCTGCAAATATGAGATCAGATGCAGCAGGAGTCTCTACACTAGATACTGTCCAGAATAGCATTAGTACCACTGTGTGTCATCTCTGCAAGTATGAGATCAGATGCAGCCGGTGTCTCTACACTGGATACTGTCCAGAATAGCGTTAGTACCACTGTGTGTCAGGGACCACTGCTACTAATAGAACCAGATAGCACTACCCAACCTAATGGCACCTTAAAAGCAGTATTACCTGATTTATTTCTCAGCACATCTTGTTATATCAGTTTTCTCTAAATCAATAACCTCCTCTTTTGTGCTATAATATGTCTGTCTCTCTTTGTTTCCCCAGTACTTCGTATAGTACTCACAGGTATTTATATATTTTTTTTATTATTTGTACTTATTATATGTAATTTAAACCTTATTCTATTTTGTGGCATGAATGAACCAACCTCTAGATGCAAAGCAAATTGAAATATAGAGGTGTGTTTTGGACTCTGAGATTTTGGATTTTGAGAATACTTAATGTTTGCTTGCTATGCAGTCAGTTTGTTTCTTTTTATTAGCTAGATTTCTGTTTACTTTTACTAGATCCATGCTGCCTGCAATATATCCACTAAGACGTTGTTCTCTGCTGCTGATTCATGGTTAATAAATAATGAAGATAATCCCAGGATATGAAAGCTTCCACAGGTGTTAAAATAAGATCTCTAAATGTCTAGTATACGTACACACGCACACACACATATATATATATATATATATATATATATATATATATATATATATATATATATATATATATACCGAATTTACACTTACCCGAATTTCAGATAATATATTACATATTATAAAATAATAGATTATTTTTATTTATTTATTTATTTATATTTATATAGGGAATACAGAAACTTGGCCAACATGGAGAAATTTATACTTTGCCCCATGTAGTGCGATCCTCGAGTTGGCATATTTAGTTTGGGGGGTGAATTTGACATAACGTGCTATTTTGTTAAATGTTGGCCAAGTGTCTTCTTTCCCTGTAAAGAAAAAAAAATTGGTAATGTGAAGATTTGGTTTATTGCAATTTCAGTGTTGTCATTTTGGTAATCTGCAGTTCAGGTAAATGTAACCTTGGTCTACTGAATTTGATATATATATATATATATATATATATATATATATATATATATATATATATATAAATTTACATTATTTTCATCCTAAATACATTTTTACATCATAAACAATGCCAGTTTACAAAGTGTTACATGCAATTTTCCATTTAACATTGTAGCATAGCTGGCAATGAAAAACCTTGGTTTGTCTAAATACTAATCTTTCCTACTTTAATATAATCCCCACTTACCCCAATACCTTCAGAGCCTACTTAACATTTTATTCACTGTCCTTCTTCCCTTACTAATTCTTCATCAGTACAGTTATCCTATCCTGGCCTGTCATATTCCCCTCTTTCACCCAGAGTCTCTTCTCCATTCCCCTCATTTTACCATACTTTGTAGTTTATTTACTTTTTCAGAATTAAGCCCAGTCTGCGCTGCATAACTTGCCATCTCCTTCTGTCTCTATGGTTCTCTCCTTTTCCTCCCTCTTTCCCTCAGTCCTTGTGCTATCCTTCTCACATCTAGCAATAGAGAATCTTTTCTTTCCAGTCTTCATATCTCACAACCACTGTCTCAACTCCACATAAACAGCCCATCTATTACCCATCTCCTATCATATACTCTCATGCATATGTGCAGGGTACTCTCTTGGTCTCTGTACAGCCATACTTCCCTGCCACATATATAATTAATCAGCCTCTCATTCCACATCTACAGCACTTATTGGGCCAGCAGTCATCCTTCCTCACCTTTAAGAACATTCTAGACTATCTGTGCAGGAATCTCAATGCTGATTCTGTAAGTGATTCGGTACTTCCCTCATACTGGACTGACATCTCACAGCAATAAAGATGTTTTTAACATTCTTATGTTTTCTGTATAAATAATTTATTGGTAATGCTTAGCCCTTGGGCATCTCAAGCAAGTTGGAGTCCACCAACAATAATAAATCTCCTTTTTTATCTCTGACTGGCCAAAGTCTTGTACTAGCTTCAGATTTTATTTTATAGCATAAAAGTATTTTCAAGTTATGTACTGTGCTTGTCAATGCCAGAATATAATTTTATTACTGGAACATGTTTGTATCATACTAAACTTCTGGAATTTCACTTTAAATTTTCTTACATTGTGTTAGATCTATTTTATATAATTTAATCTCAGTCATTGTTTGATATTTTCACTGGCAAAATATTTGTCCAAAAAATTTCCTTTTGTTGGTGTTGTTAAATATGGGAAGAACCTAGCGGAAAATTTACCAGATATATGACATCATTTGTTAAACACTTTACCTTACGCTCTGTGGACATTTAAACAAAGAAGCATTTTGCTTTGTGTTTGTAAGGATTCTGGCATTTATGCTGTTTGTATAGCTTCTGCTATAGATAGTGATTTTCATAACTGTAGCTTTAAATGCTTGCGTATACTATAGTTTTAATTGTGTGTGTGTGTGTGTGTGTGTGTGTGTGTGTGTGTGTGTGTGTGTGTGTGTGTGTGTGTGTGTGTGTGTGTGTGTGTGTGTGTATGTGTGTGTGTGTGTGGCTTCATATCATGTTTAAACTAGTTTTGGGTAATAAATATGTGATTTTACAAAATGCCTGCAGCAGTTGAGACCCTAGCTGTCTACAGCTGAAGAAAAGAAATGACTCTCAGTGAGACTACATAAAAGGCATTTTTCGATAAGATCACTAAAAGTTAAACTGCATTTTTCTTATGCTCTGCATATTTTCAGTTACATTCTGTCTTTGTTCTGAGTTAATACAGGAAAGTCAGAGAACTGGAAAAACTGATTTAGGCCAGAGAACTGATATGTCTTCTATAACCTATTCATCCCTATTGCATGTCTATAGGTTTTCAAAAGTTGTTTTGTTTTATTCTTTATCCAAGAAGTTATTTTATAATTTCTGAACCTGTAATACTTTATGATCATAATAATCATCAGTTTCTTGTTCAATATTTATCACAGATTCTCATAATTTACAATTATACCTCAATAGTTGTTTCATGATACTGCATATACAGTAGATACCTTAAAGTTCACATGAGTTTTGTAGAACATTACAAAATAGCAGTTATTTGCTAGAGAATTCAACCAATATTCCTTTTCTAGAACATTGAACAATCTGCTGTATTATAGTGTTTCAAAGCAGTTTTACTTATACTCTCAAAATCATAGGATGTTACCCTGGAGTCTGCATTCAAGGATAACCATAGTCATACGTTCTGTTACCAGTCATGAAGTTGAAAATATGTAAATCTGTTGCTGGTCTAACAATTATGGGTTACAGTTTTCACTATATAGCCCCATGTAGGCTAAAAAAGTTATAGCATATGTGCTAGTTTGAAAGGTATGTCCTTGAATACTTGCTAAAGCTTTGTTCTTACAACATTTATAAATTGAATACTATATCAGCTTTAACAGACTATATCTGTTAGTGAACAATTTCAGTCTTGCTTGATAACACATTCTTGATAAATCAGCTATCTTCCTAGTAAGCTACCTTTCCCAAACTCAATATATGCAATGTAAGCACCAGGTTCCTTTCCTTGCTGGGTCACAATTTGGGCACAGTAGCTAGCTATTGGGGCATAAAAAATCCAGACTATACATAGAAAAGTAAATACTACATGCTTACTGTTCAACTCTGTACTAGTTATTTATTTATTTATTTATTTATTTATTTATTGCATTTGTATACTGGGAAACTCCTTTAAGGTGCACTTCCTTCTAGGTCCTGAGAGAAAAGCTACAGAGAAGGACCTACAACAATAATTAAATCACAGGAAGTTACAAAAATGAGTGTCTGTGACAAATTTTACAATATATTTTATGAAAACTTGTAGAATACTTTGTATGTCAGGTTTTGCACACAATATTTAAAATAGCTTGTATATCAACAGTATATGAGAAATTTTACAATAATTGTTTTATTTATGATATTTACAATGCTTCGTATGCCAAGGTTTTCATTGTTATTTTCTTGGTGTGGGCATATAATACTGCAAGTTGTGAAACTGTATAGCAGTTAAAAAGGGGTGAGGTTAATTAGAAGCAATAGATCAGAGAGGTAGATATTGGGATAATAGACAGTTAATTAAATGTGAGTAGAGGGAAAGGGCAGTGATTCATTTAGGAGGCAACAATATTATGATAAAGTGACTATTGAATGGATACAGCATATGTGGCAAGAAAAGGAAAAAGATAGAATGAGAAAGGAAAGGTAATAATGGAGGCAGAAAGGGTAGCAAAAGAAAAGGGTAAACAGATGGAGGGGGGACAGATGTTAGTGAAAGTGCTTACAAAAGGAAAAGGTATGGTTATTAGTCACATAGGTTAAAATTTGCTTTAAGGTGTGAATAGTAGAAGATGCTATAAGTTGGAGTTTATTTTTCATGGGAAAACTTTAAGTTGAAGCAAAGCATTGGCAGAGCCAACATTTTGTTAGGTAAGACTACAGTTAAAGTTTGAAAAATTTGAGAGAGTCTTGCTTAGAAGAAATGGAATACAGTTCCAGATTCTAGAAGTATAGTTAGAGTATAAAGAGTTGCCCACAGAGATGTTTGCTTAAGGTTTCTGTAGTAAGATTTGATCTGTGGAGTAGACTGCTCTTTGCAGTCTATATGGCTCGATTATATTGTCAAGGGCAGGATTGTTTTTGAGATTAAGTATGTTGATGAGTTGGGAGTATTTAAGATAGTGAGACAGCTCAACCCAAGGCAGCTGTCTGAAAACCAGACAGTGATGGGCTCTTTAAGGAAGGTCTGCTGCAAATTTAACAATCTTGTTGTAACACAGTTCCAATTTGTCCAGCTGTATAGCTAGTAATCTGGTAAAAATTGATGTGGAATATATACGTGTTGGTAGCAGAAGGGTAGAGGCCGTATGTTTTCTAGCAGCTTCTAATTTGATTATGTACTGGGGACCTAGTTTTTTATGTGATTTCTTAACTATGAATTAGATGCATACCTCTCATCCTCTTAGAGCATGAAATCTGGATAAAGCCATAAATAAAAGTGGGACAAAGGCCCAAAAATAGTGACAATTTTTTAAATATTGCTCTTACAAACTTATGTAGTTGATAGAATAACAGGTTTTGCATTAGCATGAATTTTCTGAACAGTATGAAATCTGAAACTTAAATGTCTGTCATTATTTCCTAACTTCAGTCTTTAATGATTTGCCACTAGTTTGCCAGAAAACCACATTTTTTGAAAAATGGACCAAAAATATTAGGGAAAAATCTGGACATTGTGCAAAAATGTGTACAGTTGAGAGTTATGATTAAATGTGATAGTTAAATTTTGATTTTGATTTGTAATAACACCTATGAGTTTTATATGCTGTACACGTTCAGTTTTAGTGAAGTTTGTGGAGCTTTTTCATGATAATTGTTTTCAGGGTTTTGCATTGTCTGATTTGAAAATAATTAGTTTTGCTGTCTTAAGATTTAAATACAGCTCTGAGTTAGAAAGCCATGTTTCAATTGAGGTGAAATATTCTTTTGTTAGTTTTTGGAAGGCATCAAGGTGTTGTACAGAACAAATAAGTGTTGAATCATCTGTGCATTCTATAATGGTGGTGCCTTTACTGGTTGAAGAGTGGTCATTGATAAAGATGCTAGAGATTATTGGTCTAAGAAAAGATCCCCGGGGGTCACCAAATAACACAGAGAGGAAGATTGAGGAATGGTTTTGCCATTTTACAGATGGTATTTTACTGGTGAGGTGGCTGTTGAATCTAGACAAGGAAGAATTTGTGAGTCCTAAGTTAGATAGATTTTGTAGGAGGAGACGTTGCAAAATGGTGTTGAAAGCTCTTGAGAATTCCAAATAGAAGTCAGATGCAATTTTACTTTTAGATTGGCAGTGTTTATGAAGCTGAGAAGAGCAGTAGTGATAATGTGTAAACGACAAAAACTATTTTGGGATAGGAAGAGGAGAAAATTGCTAGATACTTTGAGAGAAAATTGGGTCTGAATACATTTTCCAAGAATTTTGGGAAGGCAGATAGGGTGGCTATCTGACAGTACTTGGTTCTTCCAGTTTAAGTGCCACCTTTGTGGAGGGAGAGAATGCATGACTTTTTTTTCAGAGTAGTGATGGATTGGTTTATTAAAAATATACTGGGTACGCAATTTCCTGTGGTGTATGTTTAAGATATTCAGGTAATAAGCTGTCAGGAGCTAGAGCAGTTGACTTAGATTGAATGTGTATTTTTATGGTAGCAGTTAAAACAGGTTTTAATGACAATGAATATGAATGGTTGTTGAACTGCAATGGGTGTTGTGTGGCAGAGTGTGTTGTGTTACTAAGTAAGGAGGAAATTGACTGGATAAGATGTGTATTGAATAAGGTGGCAGTGTTTTCAGAGTCATTTGTGTTAATTTGTGCAGGTGAAGGTGGTGTGGATCTTTCAGGGTAGAAAAGTTAGTTTATAATGAACGAAACATATTTTGCGTTATGTTCTTGGATGATAACATAGTAATTTATTTTGTCTTGCTTAACAAGGTGATTAATATTGTTCCTAATATGTTTGTAGTACTTCAGTCTGAACTGATTTTTATTTTTGATCTAGACCTTCCAGGCTTTGTCCTTTTAACACATATGAATTTTAGTGTTTCTAGTTTTCCAGGATGCTGGATTTGTTTTAACTCACTTTGTTCAGAGTAGGGCAAGTTAATTTTGAATATTCATGCATGTTTTGTTGAATTGAGCTACTGCTTTTTCTAGTGGTAGATGAAATAGATTGGACCAGTTGCAATGTTTTAGGCTGGTGATAAAAATGTCATTGCCAAAATTTATAAGCTGCAGGTTATGTTGAAATTATGGTAATTTTTGGTGTTAGTTAATTTCAGAATGGCAAAAAATCTGGCAGATGGTCACTTTATGAATCAGATAGTATCCCTGAGGAGATCTAAAAAGTCTACATAGGTGAAGTAACATGTAGTTAAAAGTAGTATTGTCGACAACTGTCAAGATGTATAAGCTGTTTTTATGGTTTCTAAGTACTGAGTATTGTGATTATATTTTTTAGGTATGTTAAAACGTTAATGAAGTCTCGCTCTTGGTTCTTGTAGGTAGTTGTCACTTTAAATTTAAGGTGTTTCTATTTATCTCAGTGATGCAATTGGTTGATGTTAACCACCCGTTTCTTTTTAAAGCAAGTTTTATTGTACATGCAACTGTTTCTGATGAAGTTTGCCACCAGGCTTACAAAAAGCACTTAAAACAGTTTAATAAATAGTTTAATCTAGTTCTCTGTGGACTGGTTTTCTGGTTTTTCAAACCAAATCTCTTCATTTCTTCAGATTGGACGAGTTGCAATGTTTAAGGCTGGTGATAAAAATGTCCTTGCCAAAATTTATAAGCTGCAGGTTGTGTTGAAATTATGGTAATTTTTGGTGTTAGTTAATTTCCTAATGGCAAAAAAACTGGCAGATGGTCACTTTATGAATCAGATAGTATCCCTGAGGAGATCTTATTTGGAGAGGAGGTGAGAATCCAGTCTATAGTGGTAGCCTTATCACTGTTTTTGTTGTAACAAGTGGGTGATAGGAAAAGCTGTGAGAGATTATACAAGTTTATGGCATTTGTTGAATTGAGAGAGTCAACAGAAAGCTGAGCAATGTTAAAATCACCTAATATCATTTGTTTATTGGGAGATATTGAATGTGGTCAAGAAGAAGTATTCTTTTGTTGTATTGACATTGTTACCAAGTGTTTTGTGGGTGCCAATAATAAACATTTTCTAATGGTAAAATGTGATGCCCCACCACTTGACAAGTAATCAAGGAGCCTCACCACTAGCACAAGTGGGGGGCGTGCATTGAGAGTATGACCAGTTAGACACACAGTATTTCCAGATACAGCTCTCTGTATCAAGTGCAATTTCCCTTAAGAGCATGCAGAGACCACAGTCAGTCTGGGGCTGCTTTCTCTCTCTTTCTCAAGATCTCCAGTAAGACTCCTCGTTGACACAGCTGACACACACTCTCTTGGAAATTTGTTTTACACACACACACACACATACACCTGGGAAAGGCTGGCACAAGTTTATTAGCTATGCCCCCTTCTTCCTAGACTATAAGGTAGTTATTACTGCCACCAGCCAACTGTTATCAGCTATGTTAAGGCCCTTAACAAAGGGTGTGCAATCTTATTGTGTAATGTTACTATTAAAACAAATGATAGTTTCACCAAGAGCAAGGCTATTAGGAGTGAATAAATATGCAAGTACTGCCAGAACTTAAATTCCTATTACAAAGATCAGCCACAATAAAAGGTTCAAATATATTTAATAAAAATTAATAAAAGAACAAGAAAATACTCAGTATATAATCACAGTAACAGCAAATTTCAAACTCACAGGAAATATTTAAAACAACACTGCAGGACAGGTTCAAATACATAAAGAAGGACATCTAAATTAAGCTTTGCTAGTATTTCTGACTATAACTAAGAGAGTTATACTATACCCTAATAACCCTAATAACTTTCTTCAGAGCAAGCCAGGCAGATTTGCTGAGTGGATTTCAATGCTGTCAAGTCAAAGACAAAATACAAAATACTGAGTCTCTCTCAGACAGTTCATAAATTCATATCTCAAATATTACTGCTGGGATAGCTTCAGAATAACATACTTTCTTGTCATCTGACTCTATTCCTGGTGAAAAACAACCATTGATACAGGTGGTAGAATTTAGCATCTACCTGTGAAAATACATAAACCTCAGATATTTGGCAAATGGTGGAAGTCATAAACCAATAAAACACTTCCAAGACATTAATGCAAGCCTCTAGTTCTAGACATTGTGTCTGTTACTGCACTGAAACTGAAAGATAACATCATTTTATTATAGTGCCATGAAGTAGTTTAATTTCAGCTATTTTTCTAAAGTTCACTTCTTGTGCTCTATTTTCCATTTTTAAAATATATAAATAGTGCAGGTACATTTTGGTTCTATTCCAGTAAGGTACACTGTGGTTACATCTTTAAACAGCACTTTGTGAAATATCTCTTCAGCACACATGTCTGTAAACACCATCTTATATGACATAAAGTTCTAATACAAGCATATGAATGTTGATATTCAGAAATGACATATAATTATTTACAAAATTCCAGATAGCTGGGCTGGCAGTATCTCCTTTCATGACATTAAGTTTCACAGGTGAATAAGGATTTCAACAGTTTTGAATAGAGGGGATTATGGGCTAAGTGTTCTAGCTGGAAAGAAATAGTTTTTAAAAATAATACCAACTTGTCCTGCTTTTATGTTGCCCATTGTGTCTTATAATATTATAGAAAGGTGGGAGAATTTTCATTGTCTGATGTTTCTAATTTTAGTCAGGCCTGTTTTAAAACTACAGATCTTATCTGAGATACTTTGTTACCACTGGTTACGTTTTTCAGATAAGAATTGCTGCCAATGTAGCTTATATTGGAGTGTCAGCCATGATTCAAAGATTTTAGGCGCAAGCCTGCAGAAGGGTGTGACAGGCAAATCCCCCACATGGAGAATGTAGGAGCTGTTGCCTCCATGTGATGTTTCCCATTTCCTTGAAGCTTGTTTAAATTATTTCTTTCTTCTTGCTAAAGTGACAACTAATGAGGACTCACCTAAATTAAGCAAAACCATTTCCCATACACTAATATTGTGAACTGTATTGATGTCAAAACCAGATGTGACTACAACACTCAACTAAACACTTAGAAATTTGCAGGAACTGTACAAAACACTGCAAATAAGCAAAGTTAGTGGAAAAGGTTAATATAGACAATGCATGCCATTCAGAAAATATCTCAGATAGAAAAGTACTATGGAGATGTATAGAAAACAAATGAAGCAATAGAAAAAAAAAACAGTAGACACCACGAAGTCAGATGAAAGTAAGCTAATGCAGAAAACCACACACACACACAGAAAGAAATCAAGAGAAGCTGACAAATAATGTATTTTAGATCACATCAAAGAAGCATTAAGACTGTATTAGTCAGTACCCAGAAATCATAGAAGATGCATTGACAATAAGTGCTGATGTTGCCCAAACACTGCCAAATAAGAAGTGAAAGAGCATATAAATAACCCACAAAATATCTGACTTTACAAAAACTGAAGAATACTCCTTGATGTTTCAGAAACTTCAGCTGAATCGTGGAAAACTCAAGACTGAAAGTGTGCACAAATATCCTATCATAATGACAAATAAAAACAGTAACTTTAGACTGTACATTTTAACCTTTTAACTGCTGAACATTTTCAGATGGTCTATTTTTGCTTTTTGATTTAAGTCTATCTCTACAAGATGGGTCAACATTTATTCATGAACTTCAATGAATATTGCTGCCACAATTATTTATAAAACACCACTGAACTATGCTCCTATCCTTAAAGTAAAGGAAAAAGCTGCATCTTGAATTTTAATGAAAACATTGTCATTGTTATGCCTCTTCATATACAAATAATTAAAAAAACACTTTGATACAGAAGCACTCCTTTTAGTTATTAAACCACACCAATATTACATATTGATGATTTTGGTAGCTTACTTTGATTTTGGTCTGAAGAGAACTGAAAGCTATACAATTTTTTTCAGCTTACTGATTTGTAAAAAGTTTCAGTTTATCAATTTACCAAGACCATTCTGGCCTGAATTCTACCATATCTTCAAATGACAATCTGTCTCTCTACAATTTCAAGAGAGTGTTATGAAAATTTAAAGACTACACCCCACTGTTGATCACATTTTCATTTTCTCTTGTACAGCCCAATAGGTTTTAAGAAAATAGGCAGAAGAATTTCAAACATGAGCATGCCCATTAAGAGCATGTACAATATTTTGTATTTTGCTATAACATATAAGAATGGCAGGAAATATTTATGTTCCCTAGAAAAGAGTATTATTTTGGATCTCCTTTTCAAGAGCATATACTTCCAACACATACTGAGTTTATTATCTTGACTAAAAACAAAATATATGACTCCTTTTGTGTTTCCAGGTCGTAAGTATGATTCGAGAAATTATTTAAAACTACAAAAATACAGAGCAGTGAATGACAAGCATCACTGTTCTCCTTTTTAAGTTTTTTCTTTTTTGCCCAAAGCAGAATTCCCCCTGTACCTATGAATGTGGAAGAAAAGCTCCCCACCCCAAGCTATTGAACTTGTACATGCCAACTCCAAAATTGCCATACCTCTGAGGAAATGGAATAGTCCAAGAAACATTTGCCAAGGTGAAGGTTGGTGTAAGCCCACCTTTTCATTTATTCAATCTCATTACTCTAGGACTCACACTAAGTCTTGAAAAGTAAATGGTTACCAAATATATTTTTTTGTAAAATAACTTTAGCAATAAAGATATTTTTTGTGATGTACAAAGTAGTGCAGCAAATTTCTGAGTAAGATGCATCATGACAATCGAATACAAAATGCACTTAATTGGCTGTTCCAGCTGTAATGACACATTAATTGCATAAGTCTAAATTGTAGAATGTAAAGGTACACAAATCTAGTGAGAAAATATTGGTATTCAGGAAAAGTTTCACTTCTGACATAATGTGATCTCAGTAAAAGAAGCACATTAGGCCATTATTGTACTTAAACAAAGTTCTTCACACCATCCAAAATACAAAAAAAAAAAAAAAACATAAAGTAAAATGTAAAACTGACAGTAAAGGCATGGGAACTAAGGGTATTGGGTCCTGTCTTTGAAAGCAATATCTTTGCCAGATTTTGAAAATTGCATTGTAATTTTTTTCATCAAATTTTTCATCTAATACCAACATTGTATTCAGTAACAAAATACACCAATGATTGAAACTTCTATCTCACAGCTTCTAGTGAAGCACACATCAGAAATTTGACTATATAGCTTTAGCCACCTGAAAGCAACAATCCATCCATCCATCCATCCTTGACCCCCCCTTTTCCTCATTTTTGCATATAGGTGGGAGTGTTGCAAAAACAGTGACCATCATCTAGAGCCTATGTTCTCATGGTTGGGTGGCAGCTTTGTCGTACTTGTTCAGACATACCACACGCATGCACTCATATCTATGGGCAATTTAGAGTGTCCCATTTTAAAATGTGGGAGGAAATTGGAGCATCTGGGAAAACCCAGATTAGCACAGGGAATGCATACAGACTCCACATAGAAGACACCCTAGCCAGGAATTGGAACATATTGCTATTAGGCAAAAATACTAACCATTACACCATTGCACCACCACCCATTCCATTGAAAAAATGTTATTTCTGAAAAAAAATATTTTTTTGCTGGTAAAATATATATTTTTTACTTCTGACATAATGAGAACTTAATGCACGTGTATTCTGGTAATGAATTTTACATAACCTTTTGTGCAGATGTTAAGTAGCTCCTAGGTGGTCATCAACCATAGTGCCAGACTGAGACAACAAAAGCCCTCTATTAAGCTGGATTTACTACCTGTATATGACAGGTCATATATCAGTTTCCCAGAGGTAGCTCACAAAAATAAAAAAGACTCTCTATTAAGATTTTTTATGCATAAAGTATATATCTGGTGATTCAGTGGGATGTATTCCTTCTGGGATGGTGCTAAACTGGCCCCAGAACATGGACCAAAGCTCCAAAGGCAGTAATGTCTCCATATTCAAAAAGAATATTCACTCCTCCAGACTAGTTGCCCCGCATAACACATCTGAGATACTCCAAGTACAACTAACATTGGGTATGATGGTGAGTCATGTCATAGCCTGTTATAGGTCCACAACCATATCCCAGGACTCTCACTCCACATTCCTAAGCACCCTGGAAACTATTAAGATCCAACCGAGCACTCTCATACTAGATGACTTTAACTACCCCTCCATCAGCTGGGAAAACTACTCATGCACCAATGCACTGGCCCAATGCTTCCTGGAATTCATCATTTCCAATGCCCTAGATTAGCTCATTCTTACCCCCACTAGAGGAAGCAACATCCTTGACCTGGTTATTGCTAACATGGGCAACCATTGCTCTACACCAATATTCAAATCCTCTCTGGCTAGATCAGACAAGAAACTAATCACCATGGAAATCCACATCTCACCCACACACCCCTCAAAAGTATCCACCATGAAAAACTTCTCCAAAGCTGGCTTTGGACCCCTAAAAAACAGAGGCGGCTAACTTCATGGCACGCATGCCAATGGAAAATAGATGCATGACTGATGAATCATGCACCAGTGCACTGTACAAACATGTGCATAAATGCATGGAACTAGCCATAACTACAGATATTGTATCCCCGAACAAGAGGAGAGTTGACATAAAGTTTAAAGCTTTAATCTCACTGATACAAGGTACAGGTATTGCCTATGCTTCCAACAGTCTGCAGACTGATAGCCCATTATTTACCTATGAACCTATGAGTAAATCATATCAATAATCAATAATCATTCAGAAGTGGCCCTGTAACTATGTATCTAAATTAGCCAGGGCAGTATAGTCCAAGGAGTCCTTCTGGCCCAACTTGGATATGGACAGCCCATAATAGCCTCAGCCTGCAAGAAAAACTCCAACACACAACGGACAAAAGCATTTTTCACTTCAACACTTACTCGCCCTGTGATTTGAACCACTGCCTCACTCTCTAAAAAGCCAAATGGCTGCAGTGCAATATAGAGGAGACTGAGCTCTCTCGTCTTCAGATTTCTGAAACCTCACTCATTGCCACTGCTAGCTGACAAACTTTATATTAAACACAAACACTACAACCTGACATTTTTTTCCCAAACAACACCCTCACAAACCAGGCTATAACACCAAACACTTTTGCCATCCCTGCTTCTAAAATATGGGAATTCCTCCCCAAACACCTAAAGGAACTACAATCCCCCTTCCTTACCTTCAGAGCTGAACTTTAAACATTCCTCCACACCAAATCAAACTGTACTTTCCACACAGCAATCCATATCACATAAGGGCCTCCCTACCTCAAGCCTTGCTCTCTCAACTACAAAGACCTCCTAACTCTCCACTATCACCTGCCCTGACTCTCATTACTCCACAGCATTTCCAATATGTTGTAAACCTGAGTTATAATGATGTGACTTGTAAATATGCATTTATCTTAAAATTATTGCTCTATCAGTTATTTGCTGCCATGCAGTTTTTGTTACATGTTACTTTCTGTCTGTTTTGATATATAGAGTTTACTGCCTTTCTGTTCTCTTTTTTTTCTTTACTGGAAAGTATTTCACCTGGGCAATACCTACAAATGATCAGATGTGATTGGTGTATCACACTGGTAAACAAATGTAAAATTAAATAAATGACACCCACATTTTCTATACTACTGATGTCTTATTTAAAAGAAAATGCAAGCATAACATAGGTTCATAGGTTCATACTAGGCTATCTGCCCTAGGGCATTTATAAGCCTAGCCCAGAGTTTTTTGGCTTACGCCACCCCTTTAGATTGAAGGATATTATGCCCATTATTTTGCTGTGCCTCTGTCAAGCAGTGACACTGATGTAATCCCTGGGGTATACCTGCAGTCTCCCATCTATTGGTCAAGATTTCTCTTGAACAAGGCCAGCGAGGTGCTTTGCCTCACATGTACTGGGATTTTGTTCCACAGCATAGGGAGCCTCTGGGTGATGAATCTGTCCCTCCAGCACGTCCTATTTATGGCCGTGTCAAGGTTTAAGTCTCGTGCTCTTGTGGATCTGATGGACTTAGATTTTTTGAGGTGAAGCATGTTCATTAATTCCGGGTTGGACATGGCCTTGTAAGTCAGGCACAGGTCACCTCTGAGCAGGCGATAAGCGACTGAGTAGAGCTGGAGCTTCTTCAGTCGGGCAGCATAGGACATATTTTTGAGACCCTTTATCCTTTTGGTGAGGAACTTTTGGGGCCTTTCCAATTGCTGCAGGTGTCGGATCAGATACATTCCAAATGAGGCGTTATACTCAATCATCGGTCTGATGAGTGATGAGTATAGGGGGATGATGACTTCCCTTGACCTAGATGTGAAACCCTTCATGATCAGGTGGGCAATGTAGAAGGTCTTTCTAACTACTTTGGCTACGTGGGTGTCAAATGAAAGGTTACTATCAACCTGAGTCCCCAGGTCCCTGATAACTTCTTCTGTGCTTAGTGGATTGCCACCTATATGGTAGCTAGGGGTATAACAGTGGGAAAGCCACAAAAATATACTTAAATCAGGTAAAAAGTCGCTCTTTTAGCTCTCTGCTGCTTGGATCACTCTGCAGGCCACCACGAGGATCTGTGCTGAGTTGGTACAAGCTGAAAAACGCTCGTTTAGCGTGTTTTATAGCAGGGGGCTGATAAAAGCTAGGAACTGGCCCAAAACAACCAATGGACTACTAGTTTCTGGCTGAAACCTCACCAAATTGGACAAACAGGTTGCTCAGTGCTTCCCACTCCCACTGGTAAGCAAAGAAACTTCCTTCCTTCCAAATAAGGCTATGAATCAGTAACAGGAACTAAAACAAAGCCCAGGGATCAGCAAACTCTGAAACTGGACTACTCTAGTTCAGTAAGGCGGGAAAACAAGAGATTTTTTTTTTTTTTTTTTTTCTGGAACAAGGAAAAAACAGACAGTAGATGCTATAAATGCTATAAATCGGCTAGCGTGCTTGAGTGTGTAGCCTACAGATACAATTTGTAACAATTAGAAACTTAAAGTGCAATAAACAGTATAATGCAGAAATCACTTTCAATGTAGCAGCAAAACAGGCGAAATGCAGTTGCTAGGTATATAACAGTGGGAAAGCTACAAAAATATACTTAAATCAGGTAAAAAGTCGCTCTTTTAGCTCTCTGCTGCTTGGATCACTCTGCAGGCCACCACGAGGATCTGTGCTGAGTTGGTACAAGCTGAAAAACGCGCGTTTAGCATGTTTTATAGCAGGGGGCTGAAAAAAGCTAGGAACTGGCCCAAAAACGACCAATGACCATCTATAGTAAAGTATTTAATCTTACTGTTACAGGGTAATCTACCTCCTTATCACTTGCCATAGAAATTAAATAAGAAAATAAATACATGTGCATTACACTAGAACTATCTGTTTTGTTGCTAGAAAAGGTGAAAGAAACTCCAATCATTGCAATCTACTTAAACTTGGAAGCTTCCATATCCTGCATTATGCCCCCCCCCCCATCAAACCACAGCAATAATTGTTTTATTGTTATTGGCTTCAGTCTGCTATTTGCTTTCTTCCACTAACTGTCTCCACTAGCTCAATGCCTTCCATCTATAAAAACTGAAATACTACCTTCTCACAGCAAAAGTAAATGGACAAAAAGTGGATTGCAGCAACACTTGATAAGAACTTCAAGTAGGAAGTATACTCAGTTGCTTCACTCTTACAAAATGCTCTTTTGATGAAGTAATATGATTCAATATTTTTCACCACTACTGTGCCTAATAGGTTTATGTATTTCCTATTCCCATAGTGAAATGAGAAATAGCTGTGTTTAATCTTTAAAGAAAATTTTGTTTATAATATCTATTTTGTGAACATAACATTAGGCAGGTTCAGTTCTTTCAGACTGTAACAAAAACATTATGAATCAGAAAAAACAGCCCAGATTCTTATAGGATATTTCTAGTGCCTTTTATATCCTTTGATAAAATGTGTCATTAAAATTTACCTTTAGAGGCTGACAAAAAATAAAAAATGGGGTGCATAAAAATTGACAGCCTCTACAGAGCATTATGCTTTTAGAAGGTGTCTTAAAAAGCATAATTCATATTATTTCTTCCTTCTTTTTAAGATATTCCTATTATAAATGAACCCTGACTCCTTCTGCAAAAGCTGATTTGGTATGTCCTTCATCCTAGAGCAGTGAAGGAAATATGACTTTCTTTCTTTTTTTTTACATTTTTACTGAATAGAGTATATATATATATTCTTTTCTTTGTATGGTAATACATTTAAGTCATAAACAACTGGATTCCTTTTTTCAATTCCCATTACACCAAACACAAATCATATTTTTCTGTAAATAGCAAATATGGTAATAGTGGTTCTATACAATGTCTTTTCCCATTGGGACAAAGTTTCATTACTTTTGGCAAGTTTTCAGAATAGTATTGTCCACAAAGTATAGACTATGCTAGTCATTTTGCCTTTGGATGATAAAGTGAAAGTAAACTAATGATGATCAAGTTCTTTCCAATAATGAAACACTTAAATAATCTGCTGGCTTGTCTAACCCTTCCACTGTCAGAATGCAGGTAATGATGGCTGTTTGCTCAGATCTCCTGCTCAGCTGTGTATTTTTTTTTTTACTCAAATATTTTTTTATTTTCAAATATTTTAAAATTTCCATAGTATTTTGTATATGATATTATGAATAACTATATACAGTATTTTCAACAGCCTGACATCAAAAGTAGTATTCATTATATACAGTTATTGTACAAAGATTATCATTTTAGTTATCAGAGCACTCTGTTCATTTTCGCCGAGTGTCTATTAATGATAAGACTTTTTTCCATGGATTGTTGACCAATGGCCTAGGAGGCATCCTTAGTTCTTTAATTCTTATTTCCATCAAAGCTGTGCTCTTCAGTAGAGTGTAGACGTCATTCATAGGTAGTGATTTGTTTGAGTTCTATCTTCTGGTTATAAATTTCCTTCAAATTGCATGTATTGTCCATAATAAATACATATTTGTTTTATTCAAGTGTGGACCTTCTTTCACATTCAGAAGAATTAGTGCTTTTTATAAGATGAAATATACATTAAATAAAGCCTGTAAGAAGTTTTTAATTCCATTCCAATACGTCTTAATTTTAATACAGTTATAGAATACATGAATCCAATCTGCATTATTTATCTGTTCACATCTCCAACATTTAAAATTTGTGGATGCATTAATTTTAGTGGTTATATCAGGTGTTAGAAATGCTCTGTGGAGGAATTTCCAGTTAAACATTCTCTAATACTGTGTAATAGATGTATGTTTTACTGATAATAAAATACTTGTTTTGTTTTCCTCTGTTAATTGTAAAGCATGGCCTTTTACTATATATTGTCAATATGACATTTTATGTGATGTTTTATAGTTTATTAATTCTTTGTATAAATTTGAGATAGAAATTTTCATGTTAGAGGCATTGCATATAATATCATACAAGTATTTTTTTAAGTTTTGGTGTATCTGTAAATGAAGAATTATTAATTACTCTACATAAATCTTGGGAGTACATCTGGATGCTTTGTAGAGTTAACCAGTGCTGTGATGAGATTTCATAAGTTGTTTTTATTGTATGTGTATCTAAAACCTTTGATTCTTTAATACATTGTATCCAACAAAGCAATTTTTTTCTGTTCCCAAGAAAAATTATTTCTTTATATACATTATGAGGATAATACTTTTTGATGATGAAAAGTGTTAATAAATCAAACCAGAGTTTTAAATCTAGATTTACATTGATACGTTTCTCACATTAATTAATATAATAGTTAATCAACTACATTTTAGTGGGTTTTATTACATTATATTGCATATTCATATTTATTATATACCAAGGTTTATTAACTCTGTTACTGAAATTTTTTCAGTAAGTCAGATTAATGTATTGATATAACTGTTAGTAATTCCTTCCAAATGGCAGTATAATTAGGATTTACCCAATCTATGACTGTCATAAATATGGATGCTTTTATGTAGGATTCAATATCTGGAAAATTTAGTCCATCTTGTTCTCATAGTCTGATGTGGTGTGTTAAGGATATTTTATTCCTTTTAGCATACCATAAGAACTTTATTAGATATGAATTTATTTCCTGAAGGAGACATATTTCTGGAAGTAACTGAATTTATAGTATTACATACAGAATATTTGGTAATAAACCAATTTTTATTAACAGTAGTCTGTCTTCAAAAGTCAATATTATTTTGTTCCATTTTTCCACATAACTTTTGATTGTGTTGATGATGTTATTGTAATTTATTGATGTTAATTCCTTTATATCTTTGCTTAACACAATTCATAAATACTTCAGAGTTGATTGTTTCCCTATAACATGACTTTCCTTGGCTTGGATTTTCTTTTTATTATTTAAAAATAAGAATTTTGATTTTGATCTATTAAAGTGAAGACCTGAAGTTTTATAAAATTTCTTAATTAAGACATCTATTTCTTCTTAAGTCTCTTTGGATTTAGATAATGTTGGTAATATGTCATTTGCAAAAAGCATTATTTTAGAATTATAGTGACAATAAACATTCACCCCTCTTATTTTTTAATTATTGCATATTGAATCTGATAGTATTTCAATGGTCAAAGTAAATAGGATAGTTGACAAGGGGCAACCTTGTTTAGTTCCTTTTGTAGTATAAATGGATTCTAAAGTAAATGGGGACTAATTTAACATACGCTAAGTTATTCATATATATGTTTTTTTAAAAGATTGACAAAGGTAGGAGGGAATTCAAATACTTCTAAAATTCTGACTAAGTTGTCCCAGTTTAAAGAGTCAAAGGCTTTCTCTGTGCCTAATCCTATTATGAGAGTATATTTACATAATCTATTAGGCTGAGTATTCTTTTAATATTATAATGTGCATGTCTAGTATATATAAATCCAGTTTGATCATTAATTATTGTTTTGCATAATGGTATTTTCATTCTACTAACTAAGATTGATGTGAGTAACTTATAATCATTATTTAGTAATGATATGGGTCTATATGAGTTACAAAGGTTTGGTGTTTTATTTTCTTTTAGGATTGGAGCGATTAAACAATATTTCTAAGAAGGTGGTATTATTGCTTGTGATTGGATTTTTAGTAAAGTTTTATGTAAGAGAGAAGTCATTGTTGAGGGAAAAATTTTATATATTTCCATGATTATACCGTCTATACCCAGTGCTTTGTTGGTTTTACCTTTCTTTATTCTATCAGTAACTTCTTTGTAGGTTATAGGCTTTTGTAAGTTTAGTTTTAGTTCTTCTGAGATTTTATTTATGTTGATAAAGGTTGTATCCAAATTTAATTGTTCGGTATATAAATTCTCATTTTTGAAGTGTTCAGAGTAATGATGTCTGAATGCCTCAAGAATGTCTCCTATATCCGATACTTCCTTTGTTTTTCTTTTCATGGTATATATTGCTCATATTTTACTGGATTTAGTATGTATTTTAACTCTTGTAGATGAATTATGTAAGTATCTGGGGGAGGTAGCCAGAGAGTTTATTTTTAGTTTTTCTAATGCTAAACTAGTTTTGTGCATCAGTATTTCATTATATTTTTTTATTTAATTCCTCTATTTTCTTTTTGATTTCTAGAGAGTTTTGATTTTTTTTTCAGATTTTACTGACAAAAGTCTAGATTGTATGTCTAGTAATCCAGAGTCCTATTCTTTAACTTTCTTTTTATATCAGCTAAGGGTTTTGCCAAATATATAAGTGTTTGATGAGTCTCATATCATGACTTTGTTGATTTCTGTTGTATAATTAATATCTAGGAAAAACTGTAATTCTGATAACAACCAAGGTTTAAATTCTTTAAGTTTTGTGATATATGAGGGGATTCTAGATGTTAAGGCCAATGATTTCAACTAAATTTGGAGTTTTAGTATCAAGGAGTTATGATCTGAGAAAGGACAGGGAACAATTGAGAAATTAATGATTTTTGAATTTAAGTCCTGGACAACTAATATTTTATCTGTTCTGGTTTGGGTTCCAAATCTGTGATCTTGATAAGAGAACAATAGAGATTTATCTTCTTTCCATTTAAATGTAATGACTCAACCAGTTTTTTTAAAGATTTTGAGATACAGGATGTATGTAGGGGTCTCTGCTTGGTAGTTTCAGAGGCATCTAGGATACAATTGAAGTTTCCTCCTAATATTACATTTCCCTTATAATTATTAGAAATAAATTCTAAACGTTTTTTTGATTGTTCCAACCCCAATACCAGGAAGCCAGTATAAGTTTACTAGAGTCCATATTCCATTTTTAAACTTAACTATTACAAATGCTATTAGACCATCTTTATCTTCATATTTGTAGATAATTTCTGGAGTGATTATATTCTTTTTCCATAAAATTATTATGATTTATAGGAGGATTGAGCTAAAATCATATATTCCTTGGGGTTCCATGTATATTTATAATTTATTTTGAAATGCATTTCTTGAAGGAATACTACTTGTGCTTTGTTGAGCTTTAAATATTTCAGTAAATCTTATCTTTTGTTTGGATTATTTAAGCCATTGGTATGTAAGGATAATAATGTTAGATCCATATCAAATGATCATTGAAAAAAATAAGTTTTTATTATTATTATACCTATGAAACAGTTTCCTCTGATAACAATAGAAATAATGTTTGTGTGTATATGCTTAAGAAAAATTGTTGGTTTTGTTTCTTTTATGAATAAAGTACTTTTTTGGTCGGGCTTAAAGGAGTACAACAGGTTTCTCTAATGTATTCCTCACCTTCACGGCCCTTTTCCTCCCTATTTACATTGTCCTCTGTAAAGCAACAACAATAAAGCATTTACAATTTTTATAATTCCCCTTACTTCTGTAACAGAAGCCTACCTTCTCATACTGTGATGGTTTCATTTACAAAATGATTCTCTCACATTTGAATAAAGCTTGCTGGAGTCGCCCAATTACTGACATCATCGAGGCCAGGCAGTGCAGGTACTTTTTTTTTATCAGTTCCCTCCCCCAAAGTGACATCACCACAGCCATCATCTGATTCTAACTAAAATAATAAGACCCACTTATTCTGTGATGTCATGGCTCCCTTGTCCTTCCCCCAGCCTGAGTGCTGTTCATTTTATTCAGTAGTAGTGTAGTAACACCAATGTTTGGACACAGAAATTTGGTATGCATACTTGTACATTCTGCACGGCAAATGATGCTTAAGTGGTGTATCGCTTGCATACTTCTCTGTTGCATTTGCACGAGATACTGCTAGTGTGCAGTGCGGGAATAGAAAGATTAAAACATTACCCTGGTATCAGAGGTGGCAGTGCAACATATTCGTAGTGGCTTAACATAAGAGTAGCTCTAAGCAAGCACGATGTGAAACCAGAACAAGCACCTAGAATTATTCAGTGCAGCTTCCACACCTTAAGTCTGAAAATGAATTCACATACTCACATGAACAGGAGTAGCTGCATATTGATGGCTAAAGGTGTATGAGCATGTCAGGTGCTTACTACACTGCAAAAATGGTATGTAATGGTGGAGATATTTGGAAGGCATGAGCAAACACACCAGTATATTAAAGCCATAGCACCAATTGAGCTGGAGGCTGGCAAATAGATTTAGTAAGGGATTTTGTCCATGCACAAATATTTCAACAGCGAATCTTTGCAGTGGCATACATTATCTGATTGAAGGTAAGTTAACCTTGATGTCCTTTATTTAAAAAAAAATCAATAAAAAATTGACTTTGTTATAAGTGACTTCTGGACACAAGAAAAAGGAAGGGGAAAATATAGCAATGTGGTTTGTATGTACAAAGACAAATCCAGGGACACTGCAAAAGGTTTTTTTTGCAAACCAACCAGTGGAGTAAAAACATATGAAGGCAAACACTGCATACCAACACACTTTGCACATGTAAATCTTAATTTTTAACAAGGTGGAAGCATGACGTGATACCTTAACACTTAAATTAATAAAGATCTAAATTATTTAATAGTATAAATGTTTTATTCTTTAGCTCCTTGGTGCAAGACCTTACTGGATGTGATTGCAGTCAAGTAAGGCCATGGTTATAGTGTAGCAAAAAAAATGTCCCCTCTAACAAAGGAAATGCTAGAGCAAAGATTAAATTACATGAGTCAAGCACCCTGCTGAGATCTGCCAAACAATGGAATTACCAGGTCAAATCCAGGAACACTGCAAAAGGTTTTTTTTGCAAACCAACCAGTGGAGTAAAAACATATGAAGGCAAACACTGCATACCAACACACTTTGCACATGTAAATCTCAATTTTTAACAAGGTGGAAGCATGACATGATACCTTAACACTTAAATTAATAAAGATCTAAATTATTTAATAGTATAAATGTTTTATTCTTTAGCTCCTTGGTGCAAGACCTTACTGGATGTGATTGCAGTCAAGTAAGGCCATGGTTATAGTGCAGCAAAAAATGTCCCCTCTAACAAAGGAAATGCTAGAGTAAAGATTAAATTACATGAGTCAAGCACCCTGCTGAGATCTGCCAAACAATGGAATTACTAGGTCAAATTACCCTCAGGACTTTGACAGCTAGGGAAACCAAGTATTATGAGGGAGGGGAGAAGTAAATGGACTGGAATTCATTGTCTCTCAAATTAGTACCATTTAAACTAAATTAGAAAAAAAGGCAACAGTAAACAGCACTTTGAGTGTGTTCTGTGGCATTTGCACTGTTTCTGTTTTAAGTAGTCATCCAGCAGCAGGGAATGTTACTTACACTGTTCTGTTTTACTCAGTACTTTGTACGCATGCAACATCTATGAAATGACAGGAACTTTAGGCAAACTGAGGCCTGCATGATGTAACATTTTTAGCCAAACAATGATTTCTGGGATGCTGGATGGCAACCTGATTTATCCAAACCACGTCAATATGCCAGCCTCCAGGTGGTCAGAGTCTGGAATTACATATAAAAATATTTAAAATCCTGTAAATAATCCCAGAGTGCTGTTAAAGTGTAGGAAACATCATGCCATGATGTTTTAAATATGTTTTTTTAAGTCTGTGGGTGCGGTACTCCTTTAAGAAGGATTTTTTTGTACAATAATAAAATCAAAATAAGAACAAGTGCTTTAACTAAGAACCATCCTATACATGGATTGAATAACATTCCTAATCTAATAGATAATAATAAGTCTATTAGATTATTACTCATACCTTTGACAATCAAAAGCACCTCAACTATATAAACTAAGTTATTATATGGAGAATAATTTTTTAAAGAAATTATGAATTTTAAGTTATTCTGTATGCCAAAAATAATGCCTTTAATAATATGAAATTTCTGGTATATGATTGCTTATTTGGAATACTTAAATCATATTGTATATTTGCATCTGGATAGTAATGTTGTACATTAGTATGCTTCTAGAGCTTATATAGGTGCAATATTTGAACAAGTCTACTTTAATGTATATGGTTATAACCATTTTAACTAATCAAATTTATTTTGTCATAAACAAGCACCATGAATGTTATAATTATATAATCATTGGGTATATCCAGTTTGTCAGTGTATTTATCAAACTTTTCTGAGACTCGAAGAACTATTAACAGTATTATCCTATATAAATTCTCATTTTTGAAGTGTTCAGGGTAATGATGACTGAATGCCACAAGAATGTCTCCTATATCCGATACTTCCTTTGTTTTTCTTTTCATAGTATATATTGCTAATATTACTGGATTTAGTATGAATTTTTACTCTTGTAGATGAATTATGTAAGTATCTGGGGGAGGTAGCCAGAGAGTTTATTTTTAGTTTTTCTAATGCTAAACTAGTTTTGTGCATCAGTATTTCATTATATTTTTTATTTAATTCCTCTATTTTCTTTTTGATTTCTAGAGAGTTTTGATTTTTTTTCAGATTTTACTGACAAAAGTCTAGATTGTATGTCTAGTAATCCAGAGTCCTATTCTTTAACTTTCTTTTTATATCAGCTAAGGGTTTTGCCAAATATATAAGTGTTTGATGAGTCTCATATCATGACTTTGATGATTTCTGTTGTTTAATTAATATCTAGGAAAAACTGTAATTCTGATAACAACCAAGGTTTAAATTCTTTAAGTTTTGTGATATAAGAGGGGATTGTAGATGTTAAGGCCAATGATTTCAACTCAGTTTGAAGTTTTAGTATCAAGGAATTTGATCTGAGAAAGGACAGGGAACAATTGAGAAATTAATGATTTTTGAATTTAAATCCTGGACAACTAATATTTTATCTGTTCTGGTTTGTGTTCCAAATCTGTGATATTGATAAGAGAACAATAGAGATTTATCTTCTTTCCATTTAAATGTAATGATTCAACCAATTTTTTAAAGATCTTGAGATACAGGATGTATGTAGGGGTCTCTGCTTGGTAGTTTCAGAGGCATCTAGGATACAATTGAAGTTTCCTCCTAATATTACATTTGACTTATAATTTTTAGAAATAAAATCTAAACACTTTTTGATTGTTCCTACCCCAATACCAGGAAGCCAGTATATGTTTACTAGAGTCCATATTCTGTTTTTAAACTTGACTATTACAAATGCTATTAGACCATCTTTATCTTCATATTTGTAGATAATTTCTGGAGTGATTATATTATTTTTCCATAAAATTATTATGATTTATAGGATGATTGAGCTAAAATCATATATTCCTTGGGGTTCCATGTATATTTATCATTTATTTTAAAATGCATTTCTTGAAGGAATACTACTTGTGCTTTGTTGAGCTTTAAATATTTCAGTAAATCTTATCTTTTGTTTGGATTATTTAAGCCATTGGTATGTAAGGATAATAATGCTAGATCCATATCAAATGATCATTGAAAAAAATAGGTTTTTATTATTATTATACCTATGAAACAGTTTCCTCTGATAACAATAGAAATAATGTTTGTGTGTATATGCTTAAGAAAAATTGTTGGTTTTGTTTCTTTTATGAATAAAGTACTTTTTTGGTCAGGCTTAAGAAGGATTTTTTTGTACAATAATAAAATCAAAATAAGAACTAGTGCTTTAACTAAGAACCATCCTATACATGGAATGAATAACATTCCTAATCTAATAGATAAAAATAAGTCTATTAGATTATTACTCATATCTTTGACAATCAAAAGCACCTCAACTCCATAAACTAAGTTATTATATGGAGAATAATTTTTTTAAAGAAATTATGAATTTTAAGTTATTCTGTATGCCAAAAATAATGCCTTTAATAATATAATCAAGTTTCTACTCTTGGAATTTCTGGTATGTGATTGCTTATTTGGAATACTTAAATCATATTGTATATTTGCATCTGGATAGTAATGTGCATTAGTATGCCTCTAGAGCTTATAAAGGTACAATATTTGAACAAGTCTACTTTAATGTATATGGTTATAACCATTTTAACTAATCAAATTTATTTTGTCATAAACAAGCACCATGAATGTTATAATTATATAATCATTGGGTATATCCAGTTTGTCAGTGTATTTATCAAACTTTTCTGAGAATCCAAGAACTATTAACAGTATTATCCTATTCTACTGTTTGACACTAATAGCAAGTGTTTTATAGTTACTGAGAAAAATCATTGTTAACTTATGAGGTTCTTCATATTTGTAGAGCTTGAGAATTGAGAAAGATTATTCAATGTGAACTATGCAAATATTATGAATCAAAACAATAGCAAGGTTTGTGAATAATGATGATTACAACAGAACAATCAATAAATCTATCAAATTGATGTTCATCTCTTATACCAATGTATATGGGATTATTTTTGTCAGATTCCTGACATATATACATTTTAAATAAACCTTTCAGCATTTAAACATATTTGACTTTTATTACATTATATTTATAGTGCATCACACTCTTTTTCTTTTTCTCCGTCCTTATTTTTCTTTAATACTGTTCCGTTTGTCAGAAAATTCAATGTATTAGAGATGCTTTGTAAGTCAAAAACTTCAGACTCTACTGATGTCAGAGTTTAATTGCAAGTATTAAATCAATAGTCAATCACAAAGTAGAATGGAGCAGGCAAATGTTTACATGAACACACCAAAATTTTATTATAATCCAAGGTTAAAATTGTAGAGTATCCAAATGTATAAGCGCTTTCATCTCCTTTTTAAATATGTTGAAGAGACTTCATCAGATACAATTAGTTACTTTCATCACCTGAATTTAAAAGAAGAAATTAAAATTACGTCACATCCTAGAGCAGTCAACACACCTTCATTTAAAGTCATAGTATACTTAAAATTGTCATTACTTCTACAACACCATGAAAGTTGTTAAAACCATTAAAAAAACTTTTAAAATACTTCATGAAATTTAAAATCACCACCTATCTACAATTATATTCATAACTTAACATTTAAATAAATTTAAATAAATAAATCCATGTAGTAATAGATATAAATAAATACCTAAAATATTGGAGAACATATATAAGTATAAATAAATATTCATTCAAACAGTGTATATATGAATAAGTTTGTTACACTAAGAAAGTTACAAAGTGTATTTTAACGTCTGTTCATGGCTTTAATTTTCAAGAGACTACTAATAGACAAATTATCATTAAGCCCTGGCTATCACATGGCATTCAGTTTGATCTGCCATCCTAGTTCCATTTTGTCAAGCTGGTAAGATCATGCTCCACCTCTTGCACTAATCATTACAGTGTCTAATATAATGAATTTAAAAGCATGGCCTGGGTAAGCCATAATATGTTGTGCTAAGGCGTTCCCTTCCCATAGATCGTGTATGTTTCTGAGATGTTCCCACATTCTGTTTTTAAATTTGCGCTCAGTCTTGCCCATGTAAAAAGATGAGCACAAATTACAAACAGTGCAATATACACCCCTCTCAGTTGTACAGGAAACTGTACCTCTCAGCCAAATTCTAACTCCATTTATTTTGACACTGTTATTAATTCCCATAATGTTCGGGCAGAACTTGCATCTCCCACATTTATGCATGCGTCCTTGAAGATACTCTTCCTGTCATCTTTGAAACATATTTTTAGACACTGTCCTTTCTTATATATGCAAATAGGAGCGTCCCCCAACATGACTCTTGTTTCTTTGTCACTCCTAATAATTTCCCAATTTGTTATTAAAATGTTTTTAATATAGTGTGCTTCATTATTGAAAGTAGTCAAAAAAATATTTTCATAAATCTTTTCATTCACTGGTGTTGTGGCTATGGTTATGTTAGTGTTGGCCTCATTCCTATTGTCATCTCCACTATTAATTATTTGGTTTATGTTACTTATCTGGTATTCAACATTTTGGCTCCTGTCTTCTAGAATGGGAGTAAAGTGTCCAGATTGTCTTTTGTCATTAACTTCTTGCATAATCTTATCAATTAGACAAATAGGATAACCTCTTCTAAGGAACATACATTTCAGCAAGTTGCATTCTTCTACATAGTCATCCCAAAGGGTCGTCATCCGGGCTGCATGGACAAATTGCCCTTTCAGTACAGCTTGCTTTTGTTTAAAGGGATGACAACTGCTGAAATGTAGAAAACTATTTGAGTAGTTTTTTTTAAGTATTCTTGCTAGAAATCTATTCTCAGTTTCGCCTTTTAGTAAGTGAACATCTAAGTATGCTATATGGGTATCACTGACAGTATGAGTAAACTTCAAGAAACTGGTTGTTTCATTGATAAATGCAAGAAAGTTATCCAAGACATCTCTGGGCCCTTCCCATAATATAAACAAGTCATCCAGGTAATGCATATATGTTTTACAATATTGAAAATAGTTGGAAGTTTTAAGGTGTTGTTTCTCCCACATCAACATGACAATATTTGCATATAGACCCCCACATGCTGAGCCCATTGCTACTCCTTCCTTTTGAAGGAAATATTGTCCTTCACAGAAAATAAAATTATTCCTTAAAATAATGTCTAACATCTGTTCAAATAGGTTAATTTTGTTCTGTCTTAACCCTTTTAAGTGTAAAAATTCACAAAACCATTATAATCCAATGCCATGTGGTATTATACTATACAAATTAACCACATCTATAGTCATTAAAAGATATATATTGACAATTGCATCACTCACTCTCTAGTAACCCTATCAACATGCCTACATACCCTTATTCCATCCTATGTCTTCTATCACTTTCTCTTAAACTATCATACCTCTATCAATCACACTATCCCATCTCTCCCAATCTTCACCCAATAACACAACTCCTCACCTTCTCATTTTAAACTTCCACTCAGAAATACTCTATCCCCACCCAAACGAAAATACCACCCTATCTCTGATCTGACCAAACCATCTTAATACTCTAATCAACTATCTTTCAAACCCCATCTTCCATCTCTTTTATCTGCTATTATCTGGTGATGTTCACCCTACCCCCTCCTCCTCCCTCCTCCTCCCCCCCACATAAGCCTATATACTTTTACTTTAACTCTCAAAGTATAGTGAATAAGTCCCCCCCTCCACACCATCTCACATAACACAAACCTGATATACTATCTATTTCAGAAACTTGGTTAAAGCCCTCCATAAGAGATCTGAAATAACTCCACCCATACTCAATCATTAGAAAAAAAGACACCCAAAGAAAAGAAAGGAGGTTGCCCTCCCCAACATTTAACAATGCTGAACTACTCCTCTCTCTCCAAATTAACAAACACAAAAAAAACATTTCTAGCATCCCCTATTCCTTCTCCAGGTGACAATATTTCTACACTTGAAAACATCCTCTCCTGGCTCTCAGATAATATTAACAACGAAACCATAATTCTTGGAGATGTCAATATTAACTGGGCCTCCATCCAGTCCCCAACCAACCTCTTTAACATCATCTATACAACTTCTCCCCAGCTAATCAACAACATAACCCACCTTCTAAAAGACCCCTCCCAGTGGCACATCCCTGACTCACACCCCACTACCCCACTATTTTTCAACAGCGGTACTCTTCCTCCCTCCTTGGTGATCACCTGCCTACTACTTACCTACCCCCCTCCCCTCTAACCCTAATGCATAACTACATCACTACCGTAATGACAAATACTTTTCAATTCAATTTCATTCATTCCTCTGAAACCATTGATTGAACAACCTAAAAAACAAACCTAAAGAAGAAGCCCCCCTTTTAACTCCACATTTCTAGGAATACTGGATCCCAAAGCCCCTCCAAGAACAAAAGAATAAAAACTAACACAGCCCCCCCTGCTAACAAAAACTACTCTCTACCATGAGGCTTAGAGACAAAGGGGGGGGACTCTATCTGAGAAGACACACCACAAAAACATATTACAATATACAAACCAAACAATAAATAAAAAAAAAAAAAAAATTCTGATAGACAAACATACTTCCTCCACATCCAAAACAAAAATAAAACAAAACCCCAAAGATTCTGAGGAATTTTTCACACCTCACAACCCCCCCCACAACCCCACACCCCCCCCCCAGACCCAAAGCAAGACCTTTTTGACTATGCTATTCAATTTAACTCCTTTTTTTTTTTTTTTCTACCTCCTCACTCTCCTCTTCCTCCTCATCCTCCCCCTCCCACCCCCCCTCCACACTCCCTCTTACACCTACTCCTCCACCTCCCCCCTAGACCCCATTCCCACTCAACATGACCCATCTTCACTACTTTCTACTACTTCCTTTCTCATCAACACTTCTCTTTCAACTCTCCTTCTTCCCTCTCTTTTCTTTTTCTACTTTAAAACCTGTATCTACTACTCCTAAAGAAAAGCCCTAATCTAATTAAAAGCCATGTACCCCTGCCCCTAACATTCCCCTTCTTTCCTACACACTTAGATATTATTGCCTATCTATCCCATTATAATATTAAATTACACCGTGTGAACACACCACACTATTATCCATTCAAGTGCCCCATCATCCCCTTATCAAAAACAACAACAACTATAATCTCAATAATTTTCGTCCTTTTTTTATTCTTTTCTTATTTCTAAAAAACCTGAAAATTGTGTCTTTCCTCAACTCTTAGATAACAATAACAACACTCTACAAACCACTAAACAACCCAACCACCAGGCCAATGACAAACCATTATATATTTTCTTTCCTTCCTTTCTTTTTCTTGATATTCATCACTATTTGTCTACATGCTCATTCTACCTGCTTTCCTCTTCTTGACCATCCCACAACCTTTTCTTCCAAAAATACACAACACTCTCTTAACTAAACAACTAACTCAAACCTCTTCTCTCTATCTTTTCTAACAAATCTCTCTGGCATAGGCTCACACCCCCAGCTTCCATTCAGATCAGACCTTCCTGGTGTTCTTCCCCATCACCCCTCCTTCCCCACTTCCCTAGTTATATTTCCTAATCTCCTTCATCAATATCTAAATCATTTCTTTCATTCAATCCATCCTTTGCAAACTTCTCACAATTCTCTCCTCACTCTTCAATCTGCACTGCCATCTCCTCACCTCTCCTCACACTAACTCTTATCAAGCTTCAATAACTGAACACTGGAACTCACTAAAAACCTTAAAACCAAACCCTTTTCAACCTTCTCCTCTCTCTTCAAAACTTCTTCCTTTTAGCCAAACAAAACTTATAAATATAACTAATAGTCTAGTCCCCTAAGCTAACTAAGCTGAAACTAAGCTATTAGCTCTACTCCTGACAATATACTTAGTATAATTGACCCAAGATAAAAAAAATTAAAAAAAATAAAAATAAATGTAAAACTCAACTAATCAAACTCCCACCCCCTTACTTGATGCCTCTAATATGCACTCTTCCTCTTCTCCTCCCTCTTCCTTTCCTTTTTCTTTCCCTTCTAAACAAAACTCTTCACTGGACTATAAAAAAATAACCTAATTAAATCTATAAAAAAAACCTAAAAAAAAACAACCCAAAATCCTTCAAATCATTCACAGCTTTTCTGGCTAAAATTACCAAACCAACAATTTCAGTTCAATTGCTTGGCTAAGCTCACTTCTTCATAAGCTCATTATTTTTCCTCTTCCTTCTCATTTATCTACCTTCTTTCTTCCTCTCTGTCCCTCTCCTTCAGAATGCACCTAATGCACCTACCTAACATAGTCTTAAACACAAACAATACTAATTCTTCCCAAGGCTCCACTTCTCCCAGGCAAACCACTACCACTATTTACATGTGCCCCTTTAAACATCAACAAATCACTTATTCATTCCATCTATACCCAAAAAAATAAATGCATGTTCAAAAATCACCCCATATCTTATATCTTCCCCAAAACCTCCCTCCTCTCTGCCTCCACCCATTCCATCTCCTCATCCCTTCTACCTCAAATTACTTAATACTAATGCTCTAAGTTCCTCTCATAATTCTACCCTCTCCTTGTTCCTACTCTATATGTATTTAATTCTTACCTTGAATAATTCTAAAATTTATTACAAATTTGTGCCTATATGTATCTATAATTATCTAATAATTTGTTCTCTCTACTGTTTTCTCAAATTATCATTTTTAGCATCTACTTTTTTCTCATGTTTTCATATTTCTTTTAAATGTTCTCTAAATTTCTCTATTGTATAATTTTTTCTCCTTCTCTTTTTATTTATACTCTTTATTGTTATGTTTGACCTTTGTATTTAGGACTTTTTTTAAAACTTTCTTTTCTTTTGGACCAATGGAAAAAAATAAATACAAATATAAATAATAAATAAATAAATAAATAAATAAATAAATAAATTGTATCCAATACTATTGATTTTTCTTAAAAAATCCCAAGAATCTATACATACACTAGTTTCATTCCATACATGTTTACTTAACTCCTTCTCAAGATATTTTGCTAGGGGGGATGTTATAGATCCCATTGCATCAACAGTTGGTCTCATTGGTGGTTGATTCATGTCCTTTTGGATTTTGGGAACTCCAAAGATACTGGGAGTAATAGGGTATTCTATAGAAAGATAGTGTAATTCTGTGATGGATATTAGGCCATCAATAAACATGTCTTGAATGAAGCTCTTGATTCCCCTGTAGGCCCCATTCATTTCATTCAAGGAACTCATAATGTATGTATCTGAATTTAAGATTTCAGACATTTTATTGTTGTAATCCACTGTATTCATAATAACAGTACCCCCACCCTTATCTGGTTTCATGATCCTAGTACCTTTGTTATGGAGAAGAAATTTAAGTTCAAAATTTTCATTCATACTTAAATTAGCTTGTGTAATAGATGTTCTAGAATTTCTATTAATGTTTTTATTTAAGTCATGTAAATCAAGTTCACAAATTCTCTCATAAACAGTCAGGGTGGGGTGTAATGGTGGAATAAATGCGTATGTATAGATTCTTCGGATTTTTTTTTAAGAAAAATCAATAGTATTGGATACAAAAAGGACTATCTGTTAGTGACTATAGTTGTGGTTAATTTGCATAGTATAATACCACATGACATTGGATTACAATGGTTTTGTGAATGTTTACAATTAAAAGGGTTAAGACAGGACAAAATTAACCTATTTGAACAGATATTAGACATTATTTTAAGGAATAATTGTATTTTCTTTGAAGGACAATATTTCCTTCAAAAGGAAGGAGTAGCAATGGGCTCCGCATGTGAGGGCCTATATGCAAATATTGTCATGCTGCTGTGGGAGAAACAACACATTAAAACTTCCAACTATTTTCAATATTGTAAAACATATATGCATTACCTGGATGACTTGTTTATATTATGGGAAGGGCCCAGAGATGTCTTGGATAATTTTCTTGCATCTATCAATGAAACAACCAGTTTCTTGAGGTTTACACATACTGTCAGTGATACCCATATAGCATACTTAGATGTTCACTTACTAAAAGATGAAAATGAGAATAGATTTCCAGCTAGAATATTTCGAAAAGAAACCGACTCTAATAGTTTTCTACATTTCAGCAGTTGTCATCCCTTTAAATGAAAGCGAGCTGTACTGAAAGGCAATTTGTCCATGCAGCCCAGATGATGAACCCTTTGGGATGCCTATGTAGATGAATGCAACTTGTTGAAATGTACATTCCTTAGAAGAGGTTATCCTATTAGTGTAATTGATAAGATTATGCAAGAAGTTAATGACAAAAGACAATCTGGGCACTTTACTCCCAATTCTAGAAGACAGGAGCCAAAATGTTGAATATCAGATAAGTAACATAAATCAAATAGTTAATAGTGGAGATGCTGATATGATGGACTGAAGGAAAGTTTGTATATTGTGTGTGCAAGAGACCAGATGGAAGGGGAGCAAGACTAGGTGTATCGGGGGTGGATTCAAATTGTTTTATCATGGTGCGGATAGGAGGAGAACTGGCTTAGGCATTATCCTGAAGGAACAGTATGCTAAGAGTGTTTTGGAGGTGAAAAGAGTGTCAGATAGAGTGATGTTTATGAAGCTGGAAATTGATGGTGTAATGATGAATGTTGTTAGTGCATATGCTCTACAAGTTGGGTGTGCGATGGATGAAGAAGAAAAACATTTTGGAGTGAGTTGGTTGAAGTGGTGATTATTGTACCCAAGGGTGAGAGACTGGTGATTGGAGCAGATTTCAATGGGCATGTTGGTGAAGGGAACAGAGGAGATGAGGAAGTGATGGGTAGGTATGGTTTTAAGCAAAGGAATGCAGAAGGTCAGATGGTAGTGGATTTTGTGAAAAGGATGGACATGGCTGTGATGGATACGTATTTTAACAAGAGGGAGGGTGACACACAAGAGTGGAGGAAGATGCACACAGGTGGATTATATCTTATGTAGAAGGGCCAGTCTGAAGGAGATTAGAGACTGTAAAGTGGTGGCAGGGGAAAGTGTAGTTAGGCAGCATAGGATGGTGGTTTGTAGGATGACATTGGTGATCAAGAAGAGGAGGATGAGTGTGAGGGCAGCACCAAGGATCAAATGTTGGAAATTGAAAAAGGGTAATTGTGAGGTGATGCTCAGGGAAGAGTTAAGACAGGCACTGTGTGGCAGTGAAGAGTTACTGAATAGCTGGGTAACTACAGCAGAGCTAGTAAGAGAGATGGCTAGAAAGGTGCTTGGTGTGACATGTGGAAAGAGGAAGGAAGACAAGGAGACCTGGTGGTGGAATGAAGAAGTACAGGAGAGTATACAGAGAAAGGGGTTGGCAAAGAAGAATTGGGATTGTCAAATAGATGAAGAAAGTAGACAAGAGTATAAGGAGATGAGGTGCATGGCAAAGAGAGAGGTGGCAAAGGCTAAGGATAAGGCGTATGAAGAGTTGTATAAAATATTGGACACTAAGGGGGGAGAAAAGGACCTGTACTGATTGGCTAGACAGAGGGATGGAGCTAGTAAAGATGTGCAGCAGGTAAGGGTGATAAAGGATAATGAGGGAAACGTACTCACAAGCGATGAGAGTGTGTTGAGCAGATGGAAAGAGTACTTTGAGGGGTTGATGAATGAAAAGAATGAGAAAGAGATAAGGTTGGATGATGTGCGGATAGTGAATCATGAAGAGCAGTGGATTAGCAAGGAGGAAGTAAGGATAGCTATGAAGAGGATGAAGAACGGAAAGGGTGTTGGTCCAGATAACATAACTGTGGAAACATGGAGGTGTTTAGGCAAAATGGCAGTGGAGTTTTTAACTAGATTGTTTAATGAAATCTTGGAAAGTGAGAGGATGCCTGAGGAATGGAGAAAAAGTGTTTTGATACCGATTTTTAACAATAAGGGTGATGTACCAAGCTGTAGTAACTACAGAGGGATTAAACTGATCAGTCACAGCATGAAGTTATAAAGAGTAGTAGAAGCTAGGTTAAGAAGAGAGGTGATGATCAGTGATCAACAGCATGGTTTCATGCCAGGAAAGAGCACTACAGATGCGATGTTTGCTCTGAGACTGTTGATGGAGAAGTACAGAGAAGGTCAGAAGGAGTTGCAATGTGTCTTTGTGAATTTAGAGAAAGCATATGACAGGGTGCCTAGAGATGAGTTGTGGTATTGTATGAGGAAGTCGGAAGTGTCAGAGAAGTATGTAAGAGTGATACAGGATATGTACGAAGGTAGTGTGACAGTGGTGAGGTCTGCGGTGGAAGTGACGGATGCGTTTAAGGTAGAGGTGGGATTATATCAAGGATCAGCTCTGAGCCCTTTCTTATTTGCAATGGTGATGGACAGGTTGACAGACGAGATCAGACAGGAGTTCCTATGGACTATGATGTTTGCAGATGACATTATGATCTGTAGTGAGAGTAGGGAACAGGTGCAGGAGACCCTGGAGAGGTGGGAATATGCTCTAGAGAGAAGGGGAATGAAGGTCAGCAGGACTAAGACAGAATATATGTGTGTGAATGAGAGAGAGGATAGAGGAATGGTGAGGATGCAGGGAGTAGAGGTAGCAAAGGTGGATGAGTTTAAATACTTGGGATCAACAGTTCAGACTAATGGTGAGTGTGGAAGAGAGGTGAAGAAGAGAGTACAGGCAGGATGGAGTGGGTGGAGAAGAGTGTCAGGAGTGATTTGTGACAGACGAGTACCAGTAAGAGTGAAAGGGAAGGTTTACAAGAGGGTAGTGAGACCAGCTATGTTATATGGGTTGGAGACAGTGGCACTGACAAAAAGGCAGGAGTCAGAGCTTAACATGGCAGAGTTGAAGATGTTAAGATTTGCACTGGGTGTGATGAGGATGGACAGGATTAGGAATAAATATATTAGAGGGTCAGCCCAGGTTGGAAGGTTTGGAGACAAAGCCAGAGAGGCAAGATTACATTGGTTTGGACATGTGCTGAGGAGGGATGCTGAGTATATTGGGAAAAAGATGCTAAAGATGAAGCTACCAGGTAACAGGAAAAGAAGAAGGCCTAAGATAAGGTTTATAGATGTGGTGAGAGAGGACATGCAGGTAGTTGGTGTGACAGAGCAAGATGCAGAGGATAGGAAGAAATGGAAACAGATGATCCGCTGTGGCGAACCCTAACAGGAACAGCTGAAAGATGATGATGATATGAAATTATAGTTGTGGGATGCTGACATCTGCTTTCAGTCAGTATGTACTTGGTATATAGGTTGCATTTGAATTTTAATTCTTAATATATTATAATTTAAGAGAGGAAGTGATCTCACTAATTAAACTGTGTAAATTATGGGTCTTTACAAATATGGATGTATCTGATGAAGTTTCTGCTTAGTTTGAACTGGGACAAAAGCACTTATATGTGTATCCTGAATAAAGTGGATTGATTGTAGACTAAACACGTGTATTTTTGAAAGAAGTGGATCTTATTGCCGACATTCTGCTATTGTGACCATTCTTTTTGTACTTTTCTGTTATACACTACAGCATCATGAATTGCATCCAGTAACATAACAAGGGTGGGATGAAGGGGCAATTGCTCAGATGCAAAGTGTTTGAGGGCACAATAAATATGCAAGATTGCACATAAAATTACAGTACTGAAAAACATTTGAATTCTGGGGTGGGGGTTGTTTGCTTTGTGTTAAGGGCTGAGGGGGAGTGGATTTGGTGGTCCGTAATTAGCTACATTGCTGTAGGAAGATAATCATCAATCTGAAGACCTTTTTTTGTTTTTTAATTGAAGAGTTGAGGGGGTAGGGCACTACTATGTTGGGCTGGCACAGGACACTAGTTGAAATAGCTATGACTCGGTATACATTCATTCCTCAGGTAAGGCCTGTCAGTCCCTTGCACAGTTGACAGCAACAGTAGCACCACCACCACCAGAAGCACTCACAACATCTGGGTCCCAGCCTGTCATAGCCACCTCCACACCCCCTCCACTACCTGCAATACCCACATCAGGTAGCCCTGAACAAGATGCCTAGATAGCTGTAGCAGTAGTAATGAAGGAGACACCTTTGTCAACTACTGGCAGCTAACACTGAAGGGGAAATCATAGAGAGGAGGCTGGAGGCCTGAGTCAACCAGCTGGAAAACCTTTTCTGTCAACTTGTTGAGTTGTGTTACTGACCTGCATTGTCTCCATCCTTTGAGACATGGGACAATGTTGACCTTACCCTGAATGGTAAGTCATCTGCCACAGAGTAGCTGCTGGCAGAGACTGCAGCTGAGAAAACCCCATCATGTCCCCCATCCTTGTGCTTCTCCCCCCTTTGTGACAATGCCCACTCCATTGGTTGTTTAGTCTTACATTGTCATCTCTCTGTTTGATGTCTCCTTCACCATTGTGTTCCACCTCCCTCATTATGTTATGCCATACCATATCAGTCATGTCAGTCTTTCCATGTTACATAACCTAACTTAAACCCTGTTATCTTCATTTTACACCCCTTACTTCCTTCCCAACATACCTTCATTTTCTGCAAAAAAAATGGGTGCATATCTCACAAGAAAATTACTCCAGATTTCACATGTCCATTACACTCATTCCTTAGTTCCTTACTTTCTGTACTACCCTCTGCTTTCTTCCTCTTTTCATCTCTCTCTTTCTCTATCTTTCTCCTGTACTCCAGTTTCCAGCCTTTAATCTGACCAAACAATAAACATACTTCATGTATGCCCATCTAAGGCTTCCACATCAGTTTTCTTTTGTAATCTTACTGTGCACAACAGCACAGAAGAAAGAGCACCTTTAATGCCCATGTACAAGGACATGTTATTTATTTATTTATTTATTTACATTTGTTGACCGGGAGTGTCCGACTGGATGTAGGTCCATTTTCAGTGTAGGCCCAGGGAGATAAACTCCACAGTTAAAATATACAGACAGTAGTTACATTGGATTTACATAGCAATTAACAATTTGATCAACATAGTAATTAACAATTACATAGTTACAGATGAAGAACATAGTACATCAGTAGACAAGTAGAATCTTTATCATCTGCAAAGTACATAACAGACATTAACAGTTGTTACAATAAGAAGTCCCTGCTTTATAATAAGTAGTTAGGCTTATGAGCATCTGAGTTTGCTATAATCAAGGTAGTTAGTGGGGTGGAAAGAAAGGTAGTGGGTGGATGGGGTGGGTGATATTAGAGGGGGAGTTACAAGGGCATTGCCAGCATGTTTTAGGTGCGCTTTTAGTAAAGTTTTGAAGTGGGTGCATGATGGTACGGAGGTAATTGTGGGTGGGACAGAGTTCCATAATTTGGCTATGGTGCAAAAGAATAGTGTTTCTCCAGCAGAGTTATTGGTTTTAGTGACCTGTAAGTGATTTTTGTTGCTGGATCTTAGTGGCCTGGTGGTGCGATAGGGTTGGAATAGATTCTGGAGGGATGGGACTTCTAGTGGATGGTTTACTAGTTTTTGGGCGAGTGTGAGTTAATACCATTGAAGGAGGTGAGGGAGTTCAAGCCAACTCAGTACAGCATGTGAGAGACAATGGTGACTACGGTAGGATGCCCCTGTAGTAAATTCGGCAATTTTGTTGTAGCAGGTCTCGAGCTTGTTTAGATCGCAGTGCCTTAGGTTGGTATATATTGGAGAGGCATAAAGTAGGGTGGAGATAAGGTGGGAATTTGCTACTGAAATTTTTGCTGCTTTGGTGAGAAGTTGCTTATTTCTGTATAAAGCTCCTAGTTTTTTGTGGACTTTTTTTACGGTCATAGATATGTGAATGTCAAATTTTAGTTTATGGTCTATTTCCACTCCTAGCAATTTGGTGTGTTCTGTTGGGTGTATAGTGGTGTTGCCTTTTGCTGTGATGTTAAAGTGAGAGTTGTTTTGAGCATGTTTGGTGGGTTGGAAGATGAGTAGTTTAGTTTTGTTTGGGTTGAGTATTAATTGGGCATCGGATAACTAAGTTTCAACAGAGGAAAAGGCTTCCTGTGTGACTTTTTGCAGTTTGGGTAGGGACTGGGCTGAGCAAATGATGGTTGAGTCATCTGCGTATTGTATGTGTGTGCCATGTTTGGTGGCAGAGGCTAGATTATTGGTGAACATAGAGAAGAGTAGGGGTCCATGGATGGATCCTTGGGGAACCCCTATAGAGACAAGTAGTTGGAGAGATATGCCATTCTGCCATACAACAGATTGCTGGAGGTCAGACAGGTAACTCTGAAACCAGTTGATGACTGATTGAGAGAAGGATAGGTTACTTGAGGACAGAGATGTGTTGTTTGTGTGGGACCATGTCAAATGTTTTAGATAGGTCTAAGAAAGTAGCAGAGGAGAGATAGCAATTGTTTTTATGCTGAAGGATAGTGTTAGTAAAGGAGAGTAAGGCAGTGGTGGTGCTATGGTTTGGTAGGAAACCATGCTGGCATTGGAAAAGAGGTTGTTAATAAGGAGAAAGTGGAGTAAGGAGGGAGAGAGTTAGTGAGACTTGAGAGTGAATGCATCTCTCTAGTATTTTGGAGAGTGGAGAGAGAATAGCTGTGGGGCAGTAATTGGTTAGTTCGGTGGAGGGGCCACCTTTGTGGAGGTGAATTATACGTGATATCTTTCATAGTGTGGGAATGTAACTTTCTGTTAGGGATCGGTTAATCAAGATGGATACTGGGTAGGCTAGAGCATCAGCTGCAATTTGTAGGTATTCACTTGGGAGGTTGTCTGCTGCTAATTTGGTGTGCTTAAGTTTAGTTAAGAGATTTTTTTATGCTGGAGGTAGGAACAGGAGAAAAAAAGAAGACAGTGGGGAGATTACTAGTTGAAGGTGTGGGTTGGAGGGGAGGGGGGTTATATTATCTAGCTAGTGATAGTATGGTTTGTGTGAAGTGTATGTTGAATGAGGTAGCAATATTTTCGGAGTAGTGAGGGATGTTAGGAGGAGGGGTACTGACTTCACATGTGTGGAGGATGGAGTTTATGGAGGACCAGAATTGTTTGGGGTTATGTTGGGAGGAGTCTAGGGCAGACTGGTAGTATTGGAATTTGTCCTTTTTTATTAGCTGTTTGAATCTATTGCGTAGTTCTAGGAATTTCTGTCTAGTTGGGGGGGTTTTGGTTTTGCTCTAGTGCTCCCAGGCATTATCCCTGTTTTTCATTTCTGACTTAGTGGCTTTCTGTGGCCATGGGGAGGGTTGTGCTTTGGTTTTGGAAAGTCTTAATTAAGCATGGGCATAGTAGTTAAGCATGCTCAGGAAGGTAGTATTAAAAAATTAAAATACGTCATTAAGACTGATGTACTTTAGAAGATGCCAATTACATTCTTTGAGGGATGAGATGAATGTGAGTGGGATAAAGTTTAGTTTTCTATGTGTTTGACAGTAGATGACAGGTTTAACTTGGTGTGGGTGTTTTTTGATTAGGAATGTTGGGGAGTGATCACTGAGCTATCTGATAAGCAGCCTGCTATATATGACTGGGGGCTCTTACTGACTAGTATCCAATTCAGGGTAGTCTTCTTGTTGGAGTTTTTATTTATCCTGGTTGGTGACTGGACTAGTTGGGTGAAGCTAAGAAAGTTTAGATGATGGGTTGGATGGTTGCCAGAACAGGATTGTCAGTCAATATTGAACTCACCTAAAATTATAGTTTCTTGGGAGAGATGGTGGGCAGTCTAGCTGAAGAGGTTTTCTAGCTGAGGGATGATATGGCCAGGTGGGAAGTAGAATCCAATTATGTTGATGGTTTTATTTTGGTTTATTTTGAGGTTGGTATATATTATTTCTTCATTGCCTATTTGTGGAGCTGATGATTTTAAGATCTGGATGTTTCGATGCTGTTTAAATATCATAGCTATACTGCCTCCTTGTTTAGCTGGTCTACTCTTAGTATGCCGTAACCGGTAGGGAGGATTTGCTCACTGGTAATGTGAGGTTTTAGCCCAGTTTCTGTCAGGATGACTATATCTGGGGAGTACAAGTTCTCTGCCACCCTCTCTGTGAAACCAGTGCTCTGCGCCCCTGTTCCAAGTACCTGACACACACACTCTTTGAGATTTGATTTTCATACACACACACCACCCTGGAAAAGGCTGGCACAGATTTACTAATTATGCCACTCTGCCCAGACTATCAGGTAGATCCTGCCACCAGGATACTTCAAAGCCAGTTACTCTAAGGATCTTACAAAGGTACCCAATTATACTGAGTGAAATTAATACTAATACAAATGGTAGTATTTCACCAATCCAGTAAGGTTTCCAGGGGCGGCCACAGTGTTACCAGATAAATATAAATTCTCTCAAATATTAAAATATTCTCTAAAAGAAGAGCCACAATGAAAAGTTTAACTATATTTAATAATAAATAATAAAAGACCATGAAAATATTAAATATCGATTTACAATAAACACCAGAGTTTCAATCACAGAAAATATTAAAAATAACACAGATGGACAGATTCACACAGACGCAGAAAAAAACAGTACTTAACTAATCTTACAATATTTTCCTGACTGATCTAAAGAATTACTATTCCCTGGTTACTTACTAAAGCAAGGCAAGATGAAGTGAGAGAGTGATCCTTCTATGTCAGGTTTCAAAAACAGACTGCCCTGAGACCTCTGCCTCATCTAGTATTAAAACACCCTTTCAATATTGGATTACAGAATGACATCACATATATCTGGTCATCTGACTGGTTCCCACACTGTTCACTTTACTAGAAGCTGAGCCAAAATCTTGCACATATGTGTCACAATACACACACACATAGAACATTACTAAGATGTACTATAGCATCTGGAAGCTACAAAACCATTTCAAAAACTTCCACCCTTCCAAGGTAGTAATTAGTTCACTGCTAAACACAATACAGCAGGATTCTTAGTCCTTGTTTTACAGACATTTTGTCTCTGGCTGCAATTAGAACTGCAAGATACAATCTTTATGGCCTACCAGGTAATTTAAATTCAGACTATTTTTCAAAGTTAGCTGGACTGAGATAAACCTTGTCACTTCCAGTATCCTCTGTTACAATATTAATTTCAACAGTTGTAATACAGTCTAATATACAGGTGCAGTTCCTTTTCTGTCCAGCAGGACCCACTGTTGGTACCTTTTCTTAACTCAAGCAACTTTACAAATACATTTTCAACATAAGCACTTGCACAAATCAGTTTGATATACAAATGACATATAATTCTTTACAAAACTCCAGATAGCTATGATAGCATATGTTAGACATCCACTTCCCTACTTCTCCTGGCATAGCTGGCAATAACTCACATTGTCAAAATCTCCACAGGACTGAGATTCAAAGATGGCCACCATTCTGTAGACACTGCAGGGGCGGCTCGTCCTATCGGACTGCCGGACTGCAGCCCTCTCACCTACAAATGCAAAAAAAAATATCTGCAAAACAAAAAATTTATTTGACTCAGACTGCCTTTATCGGCAGTCCGGATATGGACTAACAGGTACCCAGCAATCATTGCTGTGAGATACCAGAAATCTGTGCGGTGACAACCGCACAGAATAGAGGGACTCTGGACTGCTTTAGCTGCAGTCAGAGCCAATGAGAAGGACTGAGCTGCTCTCGTGGGGCAGGACTGTCAGTGTGCGACAGTGCGGGCCTCAGGTCAACGGTCGCTGGATTACCGGCTTTGAGAGGTGTTCGGGCACGGGCTTCAGGACAATGTTGCTGGATTACCGGCTTTGAGACAACAGTCGCTGGGCTTGCTGGATTATCGGCATCGACTGCACGGGCTTGGGGACAAAGGCAGCAGGTAGGTGTTTGGATTGGTCGCTGTAGTGTGTGTGTGTGTGTGTGTGTGTGTGTGTGTGTGTGTGTGTGTGTGTGTGTGTGTGTGTGTGTGTATATAAACAGTTATATAGTTAACAGTCTTGTTAGTCAATGATTTAGTGTAAAATGATGTGGGAACACAGTCCCTACAGAAGGAAATGCAAAATGGAAAGCTGTTCTGCAAAATTGTTTTTAACCGCTAACAAGTTTCAGAATTAACTGCTATTAAATGAACTGCTAGCATTCCACTTAATATTTTCATTTTTCATACTACTGAAAGTCAGGGTATCAGGTCTCACACCAACAAAAAGAAATCTGAAAGTATTCTATTAAAAATTCCCATTTAGAACTCTCACTCTGCATTGGCAGATTAGTACTGATTCTTTTTTTTTTTTTTTTTTTTTTTAAACAAGTTTATTGTTTTTAACATACAAAATAAATATCATAACAATTTTATACAAGCAATTAAAATAGAAATAGTTATAACATTCAATAAAATAACCAAAGTATTTACAAAGACATCCACTACAAATCAAATCAATTGATTAAACTATAATGTCATGCTATTGAGACTAAGATTTTTTAACAGGTTTTGTAAAGTATCCCATATAATATAATAAGATGTTTTTCTAGTAGTTCTTGATTTTATTGTCATCAATTCCATATGACACACTTCAGTCATAACATTTTTAAATTCATTAAATAAGGAGGGGTATCTGAAATCCAATTTCTGGTTATTATTTTTCTAGCCACTGCTAGAATAGACCATAATAAGGGAAGTTTAACTTTTTTAACACTTTTAGGAACAGGTGTGTTAAATAATATAAGCGATTTAGAAACAATGAAATTATCTGTGAAAAGGGCCAGCAAAAAATCATTGATTAACTTCCAATATTCCTTCAATTTTATACAGTCATAAAACATATGTGCCCAATCAGCATTTATTTCTACATTACATCTTTTACATAAGTTGTCTTTATTATTTATTTTATTCATCATTAAAGGTGTATAGAAGGATCTATGTAAAAATGTCCAAGTAAAATGTCTCCAATTAATGGAAGAAGTAGTTTTATAAGCAGATTCCAATATATATTGTTTATCTTGTTGTTTTGGTGATTCACCATTAATGGAAATGAAATAATTCCAATAGGTATCTGAACTGTAATGAGTTTCTTCTCTGATAATTGTAGGTACGTATGAGAGCTTACTTTTATCAGACACTCTATGTTGTAAATTTAATATCAAGTAATCAATCAGTATTGGAACAGATTCTTTAACTGTTAAAGACATTAAATCAATTTTATTAATAAGATGTTGTCTAAAAGTCTGAATTTCTAACCAACATGTTTCTCTCAAATCAAATTCTTGCTTTAAGAAGTCTAAATTTTTTACTTTATTATCAGACAGCAACTGATACCAATACTTTAGATCATTCTCTGTGACTAAAAGAGTTCTTTCAGAGGTGGTTGACAAAAGCATACCTTGTGTATACATTATAGGGAATAGAATAAAATTCCATTCCTTATACTTAGGATGCATGAATATAAAATTACGATAACTGATAATAATGTTTAATGGGTAACTAACTACATATTTTGGTGTAATGGATGAAGTACAAAATTCTTTTAGTAACCATAACATGGGGTTATTTACAATAATATTTTTATGTATTAAAGAGATTTTCATGAAGTGAATGCTAATTAGTTCCCAGTAATCTTTCCATCTTGCAACATATGACTGATCTATTAACAAAGTAATAACTTTTATAACAGAAGAAATAGTATATAAATTAAAGTCTGGAAATGAAATGCCCCCTTGAGACCAGCTATTAGTATGTTTCTTTAATGCAATCCTAGGTCTATTAGGTGCCCATAAGAAATTTAACATTAGTGAATTCAATTTCTTAATAATTATTTTTGTAGGTGGGAGTATTATTGATTGTATTAAGTATAATATCTTAGGGAATACTATCATTTTAATAATTGTGAGTCTCTCTTCCATGGTAAAAAACATATTGTTCCAGCTATTGAAAAGATTTTGTATATTAAGAAGATAGGTACTATAATTATTATGTATAATAGATTTGATATATTTAGTTAATATTATACCTAAGTAAGTTATCTGACCTGAGTTGGGTATATATTTGTTAAAATCATTAATGAGGACATTTTTTCGTGTGTATATTGGTAATATTTTAGTTTTTTCTTCATTGAATATTAAACCAGAGATATTTTTAAAATCCATCATTTTATCAAATAAGGACTGCATAGAAGAGTTAGATCCAGCTGATGTAATTAGAACATCATCTGCAAAAAGTTGAATTTTAGATATTGTATTTTCATCTATATCAAATCCTTCTATATCAGTACTGTTTCTGATCAAATTAGCCCAAGGCTCCATTATTAAAGTAAATAATAGTGGAGAGAGTGGACACCCTTGTTTTGTACCTTTTAAAATGGGTATTTTGTGTGAGACATATGTTCCTATCTTAATGTAAGCCAATGCTCCTTTATATAGATGTTCAATTAGATTTACAAATGCATCTGAGAAGTTTGTGCACTTCAGTAAGATAAACAAGTAGTCCCAACTTACTGAATCAAATGCTGAACTTATATCAAGACTAATAAGTGTTAAATCTTTCTTTTTCCTATTTGCAAAATCAATTAATGTTAAAGTTCTCCTTATGTTATCAAAAGTATTTCTATTTACAATAAAGCCTGTCTGGTCTATATCTATAATGCCTGGGATGATTGTCTTTAATCTATCAGCAAAAATACTCATAAACATTTTATAGTCAACATTAAGTAATGAAATAGGTCTATATGAAGTGCATCTGGTTGGGTCTTTATTGGGTTTTAAAATTGGTGAAATAAATGTGTATTGCCAAGATGGGGGAGTTGTTAACTCATTTTGGGACAAAACAAAAACCTTATGTATTAATGAGTAAGTACTTTTGGGAAGAATTTTATAGATCTCTGGTATAATGCCATCATTACCTGGTGCTTTGTTTGATTTAAGCTTGTTTATTTGTGTAATAACCTCTGCATATGAAATATTTTTATCCATTAGTTTAGTCTGTTGTTTATTAAGTTTTTTGTTCATGTTTGTAGTTATAAATTTCTTTATTTTATCTTTAGGCTCCATGTTAATGTTATTATGATTAATTTTGTGAAAGTGATTTCTAAATTCATCTAATATTTCTGGTAAACTAGAAACATTCTTCTTTTTCCTAGGAGAGAAAATTTCTTTGATATGATTTTGTTTATTCAACCTTTTTGTTTTATTTTTAAGTCTATGTAAGTATTTGGGACTTATTGAGTAAGACAAAAACTTATATTTCTCTAATGTTATTTTAACTTTATGAGTTAACATTTCTTTGTATTTCTCATTTAATTTATTTATTTCTTCAATTACTTTTTTGTCCATAATATTTTCTTTATTATTATGTTTGTATGAGTCTAATTTGCTTTGAATATCTAGTAATTCCTTGTCCCAAGATTTCCTTTTATTATTATACCATCTGATACTTTTTCCATATACATATGATTTTAAAGCATCCCAAACATAAACAATGGAGACTTCAGGTGTATTGTTTAAGTCTGAAAAATGTTGCACTTCTGAAAGTATATAATCTTTATAGTCTTTTAGTTGAGTTAAGTATGCTGGTATCCTTTTGATCTGAACATTGTAAGTACTTTTTATCATAAACTCAAAGACAATTGAATTATGATCTGATATAGGACACAAAATGATTTTAGAATTAATTAAGTCTGTGACCATCTGGTTAGAAATAAAGACTCTATCTATTTTTGAATAAGTTTTATATCTGTTAGAAAAAAAAGTGTATGGTAATGATTTTGAATCTATCTGATTATTAATATCATTCAAATGATATAAATTAACAAAATCCTTTAAATGTTTTGCATTAGATGTATTTTTCCTTTTTCCTATAGTAGTAGTATCTTTTTCATGTAGGATACAATTAAAGTCACCTGCTAAAATAATATCTCCTATAGAAAATGATATGATCTTATTGAGATGGTGTTTCACTGTATTAATGCCAATTCCTGGTATCCAATATACATTGATTAATGTATATGGGCCAGATTCAGGAAGGCTTACACGGAGTTCAAGAGTAGTGTAAGCCTCCGTGTAAGCCTCCCGATTCAGGAACAGCCCAAATCTCAGTGTAAGAGACAGCTAACACGTCTCTTACACGGACTGGGCGTGGAAATGCTCAATACCTCATTTGCAGCTCAAAGATATGCAAATGAGGTATCTGAGCGATCCACGAAGCAGAAACCAGTCCGTGTAATGGACGTGTTAGCTGCAGAAATGTACTCAGCTGACAACTGAGTACATTTCTGCAAAATTAAAAATGGAGCTATGTCAGCTCCAAATAAAGGGTGCATTTGTTTCATTAAGCATGCCAATGGCCAAATATGTGGCCATTGGCATGAAAAAGTGTTGCAAAAATATGTTATATAACTTTTTTTTTCCCACGGGATTTTTAGGTTTAACTGCAGCGCACACCCGCGCAAACGGGGTGCGCTACCTAAAACTAACAACCAAAGCTTATAAGCCCACAATTGTGGGATTTATGTATTACATGGAATGTCAATGGAGGGACTTGCAGACCAAAAACAATATGGCCTCCGTTTAGTGGTTGTCAAGGGGGGGGAAGCTCCGTGTAAGACATGTAACTAGTCATTACTAGGCAATCCTATGTAAATGAGGGTTACAATACTGAATCACACTGCCACATAGGTAATGAGCACTTTCTGAGTAGTGTAAGAGTTAGAGAAGGGGGAGGAACAGAGTAAGAGGTAGGTGACATCACGGGGGGGAAGGATAGATACAAATGTACCAGATTGGAGGGCAATGTAAGGTGAAAGATGACAGACAGACTTCAGGGAGGGAGGTGTGTCCCAACAGAACACTAGGAAAGTCAAGAAATGGAAGGTTTACACCATCCCTACACTCAAAGTTTCTTGATATACGTGCATGCGCGTGTGTGTGCGCGTGTAAGGCAGGTTCAACATGTGGGAGCGTGTTGCAAACCGTTTACAACGGTTTGCGCAGGCGTGCATGTGTTTAAGGCAGTGTGCACGCATTTTAACATGAATCAGCCTAGTTCACACCGTGTAAGGATGTGTGCGTGTAACACCGTGGAGGGATGTGTGCGCGCGTTTAAGTGACTGTGAGCGTGTTTGAGCTGGTGTGCACATTGCTCCCCTTCAGGAAACAGAGAGGAAACAGGGAAAACCAAAATACTAGGAAACTGCCAGGGAATACTGCTGGAGTTAATTGGTGGAAACAATTGGAAGCAGGCAATTATACAGGCAGACTAGAAGCCCAACCCAGCACTTAAAACACTGCAAAGAGCAGTGCAGGGTGTTTCTCACAAGAGATACTGCAAGAAAGTAAGCTATCAGAATTGAAAACTGAAAAAAGCTGAACTCAGAGCAGAAATGCTAGGGGCTGCCATAGCTGTTATAATCAGGCAAATGTGAATTGTTGAGGGTGGTGTCAATGCAGATGCCGACAGACAACCCAGAGTGAGGAGAAGGAGAAGAGTATACAGGCCCAGGGTCACCTACCATGGGTTACATGAGCTGGAGATAGTAGAGCACTACAGAGTGGACAGAGACCTTCTGCAGCAGATTGTTGAGCTGTGCAGGCCACATCTCACACACAGAACCAACAGAGGGGAACCCATCCCAGTGGAAACCAAGGTATGTGTTGGCCTAAGAATACTAGCAACAGGTACCTTCCAGAGACCAACTGGTGATATGATGGGGATATCACAGGCATCAGCCTCCAGGGTACTGCACCAGCTCCTGGATGCCATGTCAGCACATGTCGGTGATCATATATATGTCCCTAATGACCGTGAGGTTGTGGCCAGCAATATGCGTCTCTTCCAGCAAATAGCGGGATACCCTGAGGTGCTGGGTGCAATAGACTGCACGCACGTATGCATCAAAGCACCAGCTGGTGAGTGGGGTAGAGTCTACATTAACCGCAAGGGATACCCCTCCATCAACTGCCAGGTCATGTGTGATGCCCAGGGCATAATAATGAATGTGTGTGCTGGCTGCCCTGGGAGCTACCACGATTCCCACATCTGGCATCTGACGCAGCTGTACCAATCATTTGCCAGTGGGGACTTCCCACACGGACACCTAGTGGGGGATGCAGGTTATGCACTTGAGCCGTGGCTGATGACACCCATCAGAAATGCACACACACCTGAACAGGAACACCATAATGAGGCACACGCACAAACACGTAATGTCATAGAGCGTGTGTTTGGGCTGCTCAAGTCACGGTTCCAGTGTCTGGACACATCTGGTGGAGCCTTGCAGTACACACCAACTACATGTACCCAAATGGTCATGATATGTGCTATGCCACATAATATGATCCTGCGGAAACAGCTGCAGCAGGACCAGCACAGGGCTGGGCCTAACATCCCCCCACCATTGCCAAGGTCACCACAGGCAGAGGGTGACTCAGAGGAGGAACAACCTGACCTTGTCCCAGTAGGCAGAAGGAGGCATGCCCAGTATGCCCTGGCCTTGGCAAAGAGGCAACGCATAGCACATACACTTGGTCAGTAGGAACACTGGGACTGATACCCGCTCTGACTCACTCATATAGTAACAGGGATGCCTAACATGACACAACCTGCTTCCAAACATGTACAGGGAGTGTAGTATGTGCATCCAACAGAGGCAGCCCTGCAGCACCACCTGAGGCATGAATGCCATGTGTTAAGTAATGTAATACCATGTACCATATGCACACCTGAGGACCCGACTAACATCCACCCTCACCAATCATAAACCACAAAAAACACAATCCTACCTCATAGGTACCACAAGCGATAGTAACCTAGATGTAATGCTACCCAATGCCAGAAGTATAAATGCGTGCAGTGTAAACACACACAGTATAGAGAATGTAGATACCAGTGCTGTAATAGAAAACAGGGTCAAAGCCCACATCAGCACCCTGACACTACCAGGTCACACTTCTGTCCTAATAGCAGGAACTGCCCCAGGCCTACTCTGGCAATGTGAGTGTCAAATGAAATATTACTGTCAACCTGGGTGCCCAGGACCCTGATAACCTCTTCTGTGGATTGCCACCTAGATGGGAACTAGGGGTAACCCTGTTGTTCCCGAAGGGTATGACTATGCATTGTTTAGCGTTTAACGTAAGGCCATGGCTCTGGCACCAGTTATCTGTGTCTATGAGACCCTTCTGAAGGATGTCTGTGTCAGATGGGTTTCCAACTATGGTTCACAGTTTGCAGTCATCTTCATCCTTTGTCAGCCATAATCCTCCTGTGTTTGCTCGTACTTCTGAAAAGTAGATGCTGAACAAATGTGGGCCCAGGACTGAGCCCTGTGGGATACCACTTGTGACAGCTCTGGAGTGTGACATGGCACCAGCAACTTTGACCCTGTGTGTTCTGTCACTTAGCAGGTTTGCAACCCATGCTGTGATGTATGGGTTCCCAATTAAGCTGGTGATGTTTTCAATGATACCTGAGTGGGTATTGTGTCGAAAGCCTTTGCCAGGTCAAGGTAGGCTGTGTGGACTGCCTTGCCCATGTCAATGGCCTGGGTGATTGTCTTGAAAAAGTCAACCAAGTTTAAAAGGCATGATCTGCCCTTGACAAAGCCAAACTGGATTGGATCCAATGTCTGCAAGTCCCCTATGTCTTCATGTATTATTCCCATTATGATCCTCTCCATAGCTTAGCAGAACAGGCTTGTCAAGCTGATGGGATGGTAGTTTCCGGGGTTGGTGGAGGCACCTCCTTTGTGAAGTGGGTCCACCATTGCTGTATGCCACTCCTTGGGCACATATCCTGAGGTGAGGCTAAGATTAAACAGCTGCCCCAACTGTGGGTGTAATTCCTCATTGAGTTCATCGAGCACACAACTGGGGACACCATCTGGTCCCATGGATAAAGTGTTTTCTGCCTTGGATAGAGCAGTTCTCACCCCAGCATTGGAGATGTTTGGGGGGCTACAATCCTCTGGTGTAGATACCCCTCCAGTTGGGGGGGGGAGAAATCTGCACTGAACCTGTCAGCCAGTATGTTGGCAATGTCTGTAGGTTCAGTGATATTTACATCATTCCGAACTAATTCCGAGCATATCTGGGAGTTCCCTCCCAGGTTTCAAACATAGGTAAAAAAGGCCTCATGATTGTCCCTTGAGTCCTGAGTGGGTTTACTCTCAAAACTCGCCTTGGATGGTTGTATGGGGGAACCCAGTGTTTTACTCATAATGAGCAGGGGTGTCTTCCCTTCTACGGATTTCGCTCTATCTTGTAGTAGCTCCTTCCTTCTGTTGTAGAGCTTGTTTATGGCTAGGGTCCACCAGACTGGATGCTTGCCTGTGGTACAAAGAGTCTTTGTCTTGTTTGGGATTGCCTGATCCATGCAGTCCTGGAGGTGCTGGTAGAAGGCATTTGTAAGTGATACAGCGGCTTGGGTAATGGTGTCTACTGGCTTGGGGGCCTTGAAAGAGACCACACCAGTCCGTAGAAATGTGAAGTCGGCATCTGAGAAGGTCTTCACTGTTTGTTTTTCTATCTGGGGTGTGGGTGGGATGTGGACTCCCACTGAGATTAGTCCATGATCTGATCTCACCAATGATGGGTATACTTCTGGTGTTGAACAGTGTGACCCCATGTTCGTGATGATGAGTTCTAGTATGTTGTCTCCACTTGTGGGATGGTGACCAGTTGTTCCATGGCATTTGAGTGTATGAACTCTTGGAACCTTTGTGTTAGAGTGTTGTGGCTTGATTAGTGATCCCAGTCTATATTTGGATAGTTGGAATCACCCAGTAGGATGATGTTTGGAGATACATATATCCCCTCCAGTGTTTTCAGGACAGCTGTGTGAGGTACCTGAGTTTGAGAGGGTGGCATGTAACATGCTACAAACTGCAGAGCAGTCTTGCCTATGGTTACTGGCACCTGGATGGTCTCCGATGCATCGTGTGTTGCCACCAACCTCGAGGTGAGGGTGTCCTTGATGAATATGGACACCCACCCTCCTTTCTTGGTGTTGTCCGGATTCCGGTGCCAGAACGCATGATATGAGGTAATACCCGATAGTGCCGGGGTGCTGTCAGAAGCTGTGAACCAGGTTTCAGGCACAGCACAGACATCAATGTGCTACATACTGAGAAGGGCATCGAGTGTGTGCAGCTTGAGGTTGAGACCTCTGGCATTGAGCAGCATTACCCTTAGTGTCTTTCCTTTTCTGTGTTCTAGGGTGGTAGGTGTAGAATCTGAATCTTGCATAAAAAAGGCACAGTGGGGGTGGCAAGAGCATCAGCCGAAATCCGGAAGCCCAGGGGTGACAGGTGCAAGCCGTCCCTTGCAAATCAGCGTGGCCTGTCCAGCATGTCATCCCAGGCAGACAGACATTGGACCCCCTTTGAATGACACCATAGTTTAAGCAAATTATTACAGCTGATCATCTTGTCTCTGTTTATGTGGCATCATACTTGGTGAAGGTAGGATGCTGCTCAAGGTCAGGGTCATACCTGCCTGGCCTACATAATCAGAGGGATCCTCTATGTCTCTTTCCATGTAGTCCAGGGAGGTACATCTCAGGTCGTTCACACCAGCATGGATAATGACTGGGTCAGACTTGTACTTGCAGTTGAGTGACCTGAGTGCTTGCATTATGTGGTGGATTCCAGTGCCCGATAGGCAGCTTACTGTGACCTCCTCCGTACTCGATCTGGTGAGCGGGACGTCAGTGTGTCTGACTATGGAGTCACCTATGACAAGTGTGTCTGGCATTGTGTTTGGCCTTAAGGGCTGTGACTGTCTGGGACACCGACTCTGTGGTCAATGTGTTGCATGTGCTGTGCCCTGTGGAGGCAGTTGTGTGAGTGTCTGCTGTGGTGGCCACTGCCGTTTTGGTAGAATTCTGATCAGAGCCTCCGAGTATGTCTTTGTGTGTCTATGTGTATGATTTTAAGTTGTGATAGTGCCATGTGAGACTGGGTTTGTGATGTGTGTGGTTACCTTCACCTTCTCTCTGGTCTTGCTAGTCCTATGTTGAGAGAGCTCAGCCTCCACTTTGGCTATATAGTTGCATCTCTCACATGTATGTGTGTTTTATGGGAGAAGGAGAGGGTTGTCAGTGTACATGAGGCAAGTGTAACATTGCCTCAATATTCCCAGGTTCACCAGCTGAGCAGGAGAGGACACTAGCAACTGATCCCTAGACATGCTAGAAGGAATAGACAAAACAATGTTGGAATACAGGGAGATATCAAGCCCCCCAAACTACATCATAGTGCTTGACTGACAATACCTACACATACACCAGTGTTTCATAGTGTCATAGTTTACTACTTGGCTATCTGCCCTAGTTCATGTATAAGCCTAGCCATAGTGATGTGGCTATTGCCACCCCTTATAGTGGTAATAAGTGTACAGAATAGATTCCGAATATTGTGCCTCTGACTTAGTAGTGACACATTATGACCCCCTTACGTAACTGAATAACATGACTGTGCCTCTGTCTAGTCTGTGCCTCTGTCTCGTATGCAGTTGTCCAGATGTCTCCTGAAGAGAGTCAGTGAGGGACTCTGTCTAACATGAACTGGGATACTCTGCTAGAGTGTGAGGTGCCTCTGAGTTATGACTCTGTCCCTCCAGCATGTCCTATACATGTATGTGCTGAGGTTCAAATCCTCAGCTCTCATGGCTCTGGTGGATTTGGATTGCTTGCAGTGGAGCATGTCCACCAAATCCTGATTGGACATGGTCTTGTATGTCAGGCATAGGTCACCTGTAAGTATGCGGTATGACACTGAATAAAGCTGGATTTCCTCTATTCTGGAAGCATATGACATGTGTTGAAGACCCCTGATCTTCATGGTAGGTACTTTTGGGGTCTCTCCAGCTGTTGCAAGTGCTGGGTGAGGTACATACCATATGGGGCTTTGTATTCAATCATGGGCCTGATAAGGGAGAAGGATAGTGGAACAATGACCTCCTATGATCTGGATGGAAAACCCTCCATGATAAGGTGGGCAAGATAGAAAGTCTTCCTAACCACTTTGGCAACAGGGGTGTCAAAAGAGATGTCACTATCTACATGTGCCCCCAGGTGTCAGATTTGTTTTCTGTGCTCAGTGGGTTGCTGTCTATGTATTGATCTGTGGGTACTTTGTTCCTCCCAAAGGGGATGAATACACATCAGTTGCATTCAGTTTCAGGCCATGCGTCTGGCACCAGCTATCCGCCTTTGTGACGGCATTCTGTAGGATGTGTGTGCCAGCTGATGTATTCACTATGGTGCCTAGGTTGCAATCATCTGCAAACTTTGTCAGCCACAACCCTCCTATGTTTGCTTTCACATCTGAAAAGTAAATACCAATTAAGAGGGGTCCCAGGACACATCCTTGTGGGACACCACCTGTAACTGGCTTCGAATCTGACAAGGCACCTGTAATGTTGACTTTATCGGTTCTGATTCTTAGCCATTTTGCAACCTATCCTGTGACATATGCTGTTATATGTCAGCTGTTGAGCGTTGAGCTTGGCTATGATGCCTGAGTAGGGTATTGTGTCACAGGCCTTAGCCAAGTGCAGGTAGGCTGTGTGGACTGTGTAGCCCTCATCGATGGCCCTACTGACAGTTTCATAGTAGTCAGCTAGGTGCAAAAGGCAGGATCTGCCCTGTACAAAGCTGAACTGGGTGGGAACAAGGGTCCGTAGGTCAGCAATGTCTCTGTGTAAGAGCTCCATAATGACTCTTCCCATAGCTTTGCAGACAAGGCTGGTTAAGCTTGTGTGGTGGTAGTTGCCATGGTCTGTGGAGGCATCTCCTTTGTGGAGTGGGACCACTGTTGCCGTACGCCAGTGTTCAGGTACATATCCTGTAGCAAGACTAAGGTTAAATAGCAGTTGTATATACGGGTCCAGCTCCTTCTGGAGTTCACATAGCATGCAACCGGGGATACCAGCAGGTCCCATTGATGCTGTGTACTTGTCTTTGCTGAGTGCGGCTCTCACATGGACATCCAAGATGACAGTGAGGTTACATACAGCTGTGATAACTATCTTCTTTTGGGGGTGAGGGAGTGGGTAAATCGCACTGAAGCTGTCCTCGGAATGTTGCCAATATCTGTCAGGTCACTGGAATATATGTTGTTGTGTACCAACTCTGAGCATATCTGAGGGTTTCCAACCAGGTGTCTGACATAACTGAAGAAAGCAGTGTGGTTACCTTCATTGTCTTTGGTGATTTATGTCCCCAAGTTGACCTTGCATGTCTTTATGAGATAATGTAGCTTTCTACTAGTGCTGATCACAGCTGTCTTCCCTTTTGGAGATGTAGCTCTGTCTTGCATTAGTAACCCTCATCTGTCATACAGTTTGTTTATGGCTGGGGTCCACCAGACAGGCCACTTTCCCTTTGTGGAGAGGGTCCTGTTTTTATTTGTGATTGCATGGTCCATGCTTTCTGACATCTAGCTAAGGGGAGGTCATCGTGGTTCTGCAGTTATCTTTCATCAGCATTAGAAATGACCACAACAGCCCCTGTGGGGTGTACCTCATGCAGACACATCCAGCACCTGTAAAGTCCACAACAGTACCTCACCAGGAGTATGAAAGAGCTGGAACACATGTAATGTGTCGCCTGATTAAACAGAGTGCAGCTCCACACACTGCCATGCTGTCCACCCAGATGCAAGCTGTGCCTGATGTAGAAAGCCATTTCCAAGCTGGAATCAATGCACATGCTGCACCTTGTACAATCTGAATGACAGGGAGCTATGCACATGAGGGACCTGAACCCCAGCACTGACATACATAGGACAGGCTGTACTGCATTATCCATAACACAGAAGCCACCCCCACGCATGAGTAAACTACCAGTACAGGTTATCCGTAGAGACACTCATTGATTCCCCTCAACAGGAATCCTAATGAGTGGATGGGAGATGGGAGGTTTACCCTGAGTATCAATGTTATGTCACAGGTAGACAGAGGCACAGTATACTAAACAAGACATATGACATGGCAAACTACACTTACGATGTGTTGACGGACAAACACACTCTCCGACTAGCATTAGAAATGGCCTAGGGCACATCGGTAGTGTTTGCCAATGTACACCCATGTTGTGGAATACACTACTGATGTTGGATGAGGCTGTTGTAAGTAGTTTACATCTGAACATAATGCAACATGGTCAGATAGATTCATAGGTACATAGGTTTATACTAGGCTATCTTCCCAAAGGCAGGTATAAGCCTAGCCTAGAGTTTGTTGGTGTACACCACCCCTTATATGGAAACAGTACTGTGCCCATTATTTTGTCATGCCTCTCTCCAGCAGTGACATAGTGACGATCCCTGGGTTAAACGTATGACCTTCCATCCACAGGTCAAGATACCTCTTGAACACAGCCAGCAAGGTGCTCTGCCTCACATGGACCGGTATTGTATTCCACAGCATAGGGAGTCTCCGGGTGATAACTCCATCCCTCCAACATGTCCAACGTACATCCCTGCTAAGGTGTAAGTCACTTGCACTAGTGGTTCAGGTGGATCTGCCGATTCTGAGGTGGAGCATGTCCATTAATCCCTGTTTGGACATGGCCTTGCATGTCAGGCACATGTCACCTCTAAGCAGACGGTATGTGAGTGAATAGAGTGGGAGTGTCTTCAATCTGGCAGCATATGACAGCTGTTGGGGTTCCTTGATCCTTTAGGTGGGGGACATTCAGGGTGTCTCCAATTGCTGCAGATGTTGGGTGAGATACATCCAGAATAGGGCATTCTACCCGATCACCGGTCTGATAAGTGAAGAGTACAGGGGAACAATGACCCACTAGATCTGGATGTGAATCCCATCCTGATCAGGTGGGCAATGTAGAAGGTCTTTCTAGCCACTTTAGCAACGTGAGTGTCAGAAGAACGGCGACTGTCAACCTGGATCCCCAGGTCCATGATAACCTCCTCTGTGCTTAGAGGATTGCCACCCTTTAACGGGGGGATTGTTTTTGAAATTCTACAATTTTCATTTATTAGGATTTAATATCAACCTAGTTTTAAGGGAAACCTTCGATCATTACTATCCCCCTTTCTATTGAAAATTTAAAATTTTTTTACCAATTTTTTTTTTTTTTTTTTTTTTTTTTTTTTTTGTTTTTTTTTTTTTTTTTTTTTTTTTTTTTTTTTTTTTTTTTTTTTTTTTTTTTTTTTTTTTTTTTTTTTTTTTTTTTTTGTTGTTTTTTTTTTTTTTTTTTTTTTTTTTTTTTTTTTTTTGTAAAAAAAATTATTTTTTCCCATTAAACCCAAAAAAAAAAAAAAATAAAAAGGGGTTTTTTTTCTAAAAAATTTGGGGGGTTCCCTTTTTTTTTTAAAAAGGTCCCCCTAATTTTTTTTGGTTTTTTTTTTTAAAAAAATTTCCAAAAAAAAAAAAAAAAAATGGCCCCCCCTTTTTTAAAAAACCCTTTTTTTTTAAAAAAAATTTTTTAAATTTTTTTATTTATGATCCTCTCCATAGCTTTGCAGACTAGACTTGTTAAGCTTATGGGGCAGTAATTACCAGGGTCCGTAGAGGTACCGCCTTTGTGCAGATGTGCACAACTGGACCCTAACCAGGCTGTTGTGCACACTATGGAAATGTAAAGCAGTGATAGGACTAAAGCCCAGGATACTGACCACCATAGTGAAAGTACTGAACCACTACACTATACAGTACTACAGTGTTAGGTCAGTATGAACGGATGTTGACAATTGTGTGCAAAGTATCCCATGCAAAACCTGCAGGCACAGTATACTCCCTGTTGTGTTCACACAAAAAGCATTTGGACAGTAACTACACAACATGACACAGAACACACAACCACAAACTGGAGGTATTTGTTGAAGGTCACACTCATCCACAAATGTGATGGGCTGCAGAGTTCAACATATGGAAAGCCCACACTGGGCATGCTCACACACTTAGATAAATGAGACATCTTTCACACAACATGCCATGGGAAGGCTGAACTGGGCATGCTCACACACTTGGTCCAAATGTTACTCCTAGCAACTGTGAAAACACACCAGAGGATGCTCATTCCCCTTTCTAGACACTGATCATGTAAGCACCCTATAAGTATATCAGGAGAAAAGGAATCTCTCAGTAATCCAAATAGCACGCTCCGCTAATGCATCTGTCTCTACTGTCATAACATAATTAGGTACGGGTTTGAATCCAGCAAGTGTGTGTGGAGGGGGGGTAAGTGTGTGTGTAAGTGTGTATGAAAGGAACATCCCTTTGGCAACTGGGAAAACACACCACAGGATGCTCATTCCACTTTCTTTTTTTTTCAAAACAGGTTTATTGTTTTAACATATAAGAGAAATATCATAACAATTTTATACAAGTAATTAAAAATAGGTATTATTATAATATTCAACAAAACAACTAAAGTATTTACAAAGACATCCACTACAATCAGATCAATTAATTAAACTAAAATACCATGCTATTGAAATTAAAATTTTTTTAACAAATTTTGTAAATTATCCCATACAATAAAATAAGATGTTTTTCTATTTGTTCTAGTCCTAATTGTGTTTATTTCCATATGGCACACTATATTCATAACATTTTTAAATTCATTGAACGAAGGAGGTGTATCTAAAATCCAATTTCTAGTTATTATTTTCCTAACCACTGCTAGAATAGACCATAACAAGGGAAGCTTAACCTTTTTAACACTTTGAGGTACAGGTGTGTTGAATAATATAAGAGATTTAGAAATAATGAAATTATCTGTAAAAAGAGCCTGCAAAAATTCATTAATTGACTTCTAGTATTCTTTCAATTTTATACAGTCATAAAACATATGAGCCCAGTCAGCATTAATTTCTACATTACATCTCTTACATAGATTATCTTTATTATTTATTTTATTCATCATCAAAGGTGTATAAAAGATCTATGTAAAATTTCCATGTATAAAGTCTCCAGACAATGGAAGACGTAGTTCTATAAGCAGATTCCAATATATATTGTTTATCTTGTTGATTTGGTGGGTCCCCATTAATAGAAGTGAAATAATTCCAGTATGAATCTACACTGTAAAAGTTTCTTGTCTGATAACTTTATGTATGTATGAAAGTTTACCTTTATCAGAAACTTTATGTTGTAAATTTAATATCAAGTAATCAATCAGTGTTGGAATAGATTCTTTAACAGTTATAGACATTAAATCTATTTTATTAATGAGATGTTGTCTAAAGGTCTGAACCTCTAACCAGCAAGTTTCTCTTAGATCAAATTCTTGTTTTAAGAAATCTAGATTTTTAACTTTATTATCAGATATCAACTGATACCAGTACTTTAGATCATTATCTATAGCTAAATGAGTTCCTTCAGATGTAGATGACAAAAGCATACCCTGAGTATACATTATAGGAAATACAATAAAATTCCATTCCTATACTTAGGGTGCATGAATATAAAGTTACGATAACTAATAATAATATTTAATGGGTAACAAACCATATGTTTAGGTGTAATAGGTGAAGTACAAAATTCCTTTAGTAACCATAACATGGAGTTATTTACAATCATATTTTTATGTGTTAAGGAGATATTCATGAAGTGTATACTAATTAGCTCCCAATAATCTTTCCATTTTGTGACATATGACTGATCTATTAATAAAGTAATAACTTTTACAATAGAAGAGATAGTATATAAATTAAAGTCTGGAAAAGAAATACCCCTTGAGACCAGCTATTAGTATGTTTCTTTAATGCAATCCTAGGTCTATTAGGTGCCCATAAGAAATTTAACATTAGTGTGTTCAGTTTCTTGATAATTATTTTGTAGGTGGAAGTATTATTGATTGTATTAAGTATAAAATCTTGGGGAATATTATCATTTTAATAATTGTAAGTCTCTCCTCTATAGTAAAAACATATTATTCCAGGTATTAAAAAGATTTTGTATATTAAGAAAACAGGTATTATAATTATTATATATAATAGATTTAATATCTTTAGATAGTATTATACCTAAATAAGTTATCTGACCTGAATTGGGTACATATTTAGTAAAATCACTAATGAGAATATTTTTTTCGTATATATAGGTAGTATTTTAGTTTTTTCTTCATTGAATATTAAACCAGAAATGCTTTTAAAATTCATCATGTTATCAAATAGAGACTGTATAGAAGAATTAGATCCTGCTGATGTAATTAGAACATCATCTGCAAAAAGTTGAATTTTGGATGTTGTATTTTCATCTATTTCAAAAACCTCTATGTCAGTACTGTTTCTGATCAAATTAGCCCAAGGCTCCATTACTAAAGTGAATAATAGTGGAGAAAGTGGACATCCTTGTTTTGTACCTTTAAGAATGGATA